>NC_091204.1:32789815-33007315 GCF_040958095.1 Procambarus clarkii | reverse complement strand
GGGAAAAGCCTTTTCCCATGCCTGGAGTGCAACTTCTCCTAGGCAACGACTTGGCAGAAGACCTGCAACCGACCAACCTGATCGTCATGGACAAACCCCAGGTGTGTAACTCTGTGCCAAGTAACCCTATTCTTGAGTATGTTCCAGCAGAGGTTCAAGAGAGTGATGAAGTTTCTCCTCCGGTTCTCGTGACCACCCGTGCACAAGCCGCACGTCCACAGCCAGCTGACTCTACTGCTACCGCTGTCCCTCAAGACCCTCAGAAACTACCCCCGCATCTGACCAAGTTGGAGTTCCGTAAGTTGCAGAGGGAAGATCTTACTTTAACACCATTGTTTTTCCAGGCTGAGACTCAACCCGACAGTATTCCTGGGTTCTTCCTAGAGAACGACTTGCTCTACCGCAGATATAGACCCAGTAAACTGAAGGAGGAGGACGATTGGGCCAACACCGAACAACTTGTGATTCCCACCAGCCTGCGGCCCACTATTCTACACCTGGCCCATGGAGCATTCTCCCACTACGGCTTCAACAAGACTTACCATGGGATTCGCCAAGACTACTACTGGCCAGGTATGGTAAATAACGTCAAACAGTACGTAAAACAGTGTCATACATGTCAGATGGCAGGCAAACCGAACGTCTCCATTCCCAGAGCACCACTGATTCCCATACAGGTGCCTGCGGAACCTTTCCACAGACTCATAATAGACTGTGTCGGTCCTTTACCTCGGACCAGTTCAGGTAACGCCTACATCCTAACCATCCTGTGTCCTACCACCAGATTTCCCATAGCAGTTCCAGTGAAGAACATCACGGCTGCTACGGTTATCAAACATCTATTGAAGATCTTCACTCAATACGGATTTCCCAGGGAGATTCAAAGTGACTGTGGCACCAACTTCACCAGTGATCTCTTCAAAAGGACACTGGAGGAGTTCAACATCAAACAGGTATTGTCCAGCCCCTATCATCCTGCTTCACAGGGTTCTCTTGAACGTAGTCATCAGACCATCAAAGCACTCTTGAAAAAGTTTTGTAGTGAAACCTCAAAGGATTGGGATAAGCAGATTGACCTAATAATGTGTATTTTCAGAAGTCTCCCCAATGAGTCCCTAGGAGTATCTCCTTATGAGATGCTCTACGGCCGTAAGTGCCGTACTCCCCTTAAGGCTTTCAAAGACTCTCTCAGAGATGCCACCTTCAGTGAGCATCAGAATGTGCCCCAGTTTCTTCAAAACCTTCAACACATTCTAGAGAGAGTCCACCGCTTTGCCCATGATAACCTATTGAAAGCCCAGGTGAGAATGAAGACTCATTACGACCAGACCAGCAAAGTAAGAAAATTCAAGCCGGGAGACTTCGTCCTTGCTTATTTCCCTATCCCAGGTTCACCTTTACAAAACAGATTTTCAGGACCCTACTGCGTCAAAGAGTGCAGGAATAATAATAATTATGTGATAGAGACTCCAGATAGGCGGCGGAAGACCCAGCTGTGCCACGTCAACCTCCTGAAGCAATATAATGGTACTCCTCCCACTGTCTTGACTAATTATTCCACATTCACAGAACCCTACATCCACAGTGAGACCATCCCGGCTTCTTCTCCCGAAAGCACTGACAAGGAGTCGGCGCCTTCTAATTCCAAAATCCTTAATGATCTTCCCAAATGCTTTCAGGATAATACTCGTGCTCCTATGCCCTCTTCTAATTCCACTCTCACCTCGTCAGATAAGCCCTTCATCCTCCATGTCGACGCCAATGGTACCGACGTGGGTGGTGTCGTGATGCAGCAACGAGGCGAGAAGAATACACTTGTCAGCGACTACTGCTACAAGGATCTACGGAACAATTGGCAAGGAGCTACTCTTCCTCATCCTGAAGCTTCAGCACTTCACTCCACACCTGAAAAGTGCTCGGTCCACCATCAATACGGACCACACCACCCTACACCTCCTGCAGCACGCCCACTTCTCATCTCAACGTCTTCTACTATGGGCTTGCTAACTGCAGAAATTCAACCTGGAGACACGCTATACCAAGAGTCTGACAACATCTTAGCCCATGATCTCTCCAGAGTTTATGAAGTAGAAGCAACTCCATCCATTACTCCACCACATAACGACGTACTTCTTCCAGAACCGCAGGCTTCGGGGGAGAGTTGTGACGATAATCTCCTTCAAGAGATTGAGCCTGCTCTTCCCTCCAAAATTACGTCTTCAGAACTATATAAAAGACTATGGAAGAAATGTCCAACAACGACAACAAACACCAGCAAGGCTTGCCAGGGTGAGCAGAAACGTATGCAACCAGCCACCTGTTCGAACTCCAACCACCAAACTACCCGTTGATCGCTACGACTCCGCTGATTGGTCGCCGGTCTGGCTGCACCTGCACTCGCCCCCAATACTACCTGATGTCTGGGGTCGCCCCAACATCAGTCCTCAGAATGTTCCGTGCTTTCGTAGCCAGCACTCCTCCCAGCTAGACGTTAGCGTGTACTGAGAGAGGTGGTGGCTTTAAGCCAATATTCCAGCACCTCCCACTTAACTTTTGTGTTGCAATTCTTATTATTTTGCCTTAACGTAACTTTCATTGTGTCATTTAAGTATTCTTATTATTTTGATTCATTGATTTTATTATACATATTTGTTTGTCCATATTTTCATGTTTTGATTTATTTAACGTAATTAAAATTTCATTGTTAAAGTTTTACTTGTGTTTTGTGTGTCTTCTCCTTACCTTACCACAGACGAAGTTCCAGTTTTTCTATTTTTTTTTATAACTATGTGACGAGGCCATACCCCTAGCCTTAAACAGCCGAACACCAACGCGTTACCGTCACAATATATATATATATATATATATATATATATATATATATATATATATATATATATATATATATATATATGTGTGTGTGTGTGTGTGTGTATATATATTATAATATAATATATATATATATATATTATAATATATATACACACATATATATATAGGTTAGATAGGTTAGGTTATGTAGGGTTTTTTAGTTATCACATATCTACGTTAGTATATATATATATATATATATATATATATATATATATATATATATATATATATATATATATATATATATATATATATATATATATATATATATTGGTATATTTTGGTAGCAGTCTTTCCTGTAGACATATATTATTAAATATGACCGAAAAAGTAAGATTAATAATTCTAACACGAATTTTCTCAATCTTTCGTACATTACGCTTCACTGTTGGAGGTAAATCAAAAATCACTTCTCCAAAATTCATTTTTATTTCTAGTCTGACGCGACACGGGCGCGTTTCGTAAAACTTATTACATTTTCAAAGACTTCACAAATACACAACTGATTAGAACTTACGTATCTCTGAGTTTATATCTACATTTGAGTGAGGTGGGAAGGGTGATGTGGCATTAGAACAAGATGGGATATTAATAGGGTATTAAAAGTATCAACACAAGACAGAACAGAAACAATGGGTATTGAATAGAAGTGTTTGTAGAAAGCCTATTGGTCCATATTTCTTGATGCTTCTATATTGGAGTGGAGTCTTGAGGTGGGTAGAATATAGTTGTGTTTATGCTTCCAATATAGAAGCATCAAGAAATATGGACCAATAGGCTTTCTACAAACACTTCTATTCAATACCCATTGTTTCTGTTCTGTCTTGTGTTGATACTTTTAATACCCTATTAATATCCCATCTTGTTCTAATGCCACATCACCCTTCCCACCTCACTCAAATGTAGATATAAACTCAGAGATACGTAAGTTCTAATCAGTTGTGTATTTGTGAAGTCTTTGCAAATGTAATAAGTTTTACGAAACGCGCCCGTGTCGCGTCAGACTAGAAATAAAAATGAATTTTGGAGAAGTGATTTTTGATTTACCTCCAACAGTGAAGCGTAATGTACGAAAGATTGAGAAAATTCGTGTTAGAATTATTAATCTTACTTTTTCGGTCATATTTAATAATATATATATATATATATATATATATATATATATATATATATATATATATATATATATATATATATATATATTATATATATATATATATATATATATATATATATATATATATATTTTATTTATTATATATATACATATATACACACAGACACATATATATAGATTCTATATAGACATTAGGAAAGATTCAGCAGTATGCCACCAGGGTCTCCACCATTTTCAGTATTCGTCATATCCAAGTCTGTTGTGTGATGCACATGTCTTCTTGCTTCACCACCCTGTAATGAAATATTGTTTGTTACTAATTGTTTTCAATAATACATAAATTATTTTATTATATAATATTTAATTTATTAATTAAAAATCCTTTCCATATTAGAAAAAAAAACTAAAACAAGAATCTATATAAAACAATATTATATCCTGCATTATTCCAGCCCATTGTTAGAGATAGTAGCCACCTCTTATTTTGGTTTTCTTTCATTATTAGTGCTCAGAAAATTAAATATATCTACATATTTAGTCAAAATCAGTTACATAATTTTATCTTATTCATAGCATAAATGTTCTCAAAGATTACTAAAAAGAGATTGAATTAGACTACAGCAAATTGGCAAACTTTACCTTGTATCTGTTTCCACCGAGTTTGTTTGGGGCGTTTTTCAACATATCAGCAATACTTGTCTCAACATCTCTTTCAGTTGCATTAGTGTGGGTGTTGATACAGGCTTCTGGAAATTTATAAGAATTAATTAATATATATAATTATAATTCACTTTGTCGGGAGACAAGAAGCCACAGAGTAATAATACATTGTTGGCGTTTATTGAGGTGTTCCCCTGTTCTCCAGTCTTCCTCCGTCCCCTCGTCCTTCCCACCATTCCCCATTCCACAGTCCTTTCGTCCTTCCCACTTCCCCGTCCCCACTATTCCCACTTCCCTGTCCCATCGTCCTCCTTACCATTTCCCCCTCCCCTGTCCCTTCTTCCTCCCCCACCATCTCCCATTCACCTGTCCCTTTGTCCTCCCCAGCATTCTCCATTCCCCTGTCCCCACCATCCCCAACTCCCCAGTCCTCTCGTCCTCCCCACCATTACCCTCTCCTCTATCCCCTCGTCTTCCCCACCATCCCCCCTCTCGTCCTCCCCACCATTCCAAACTACCTCATCCGATGCATTCTTTAATGGTCTGATGCTTCCATCAGAAAATTGGGAACATCAAATGATCTGATATTCCCATCACTGAAAAATAAGAACAGCTAAAAAAATGAAATGAAAAAATAAAAAAATAAACTATACTCATGAAATGAACAGTAAGGTAAACAACACAGCTCAATTTCAATGCAATGTCACACAAAATTATTAAATCGAAATGAAAATAAATTGAAATCTATGAAAATTTAAATTATCAATGCAATCGGAAATATTGAAATAATATCGCAACATAATATAGTGTGGGTTGCTCTTACGTGGTATATTATATGGTATACATATAATATTATAAATATTAAACATATAAATATATACATAAAATTTTATAAAGAGTTAAAAGGACTGACATCAATAAGTGATCCATACAGTGAACCACAAATACAACACAATACATCAGACAATGGAGAGGTGTGGCGAGTGTTCGGGAGTACTGGGAAAACGTAATGCAGGCGTAACGTGTTGCATCTGTAACATAAGATTTCACCTGGGCTGTACAGAAGTATCCCCAGGATGCATAAAAAGGCAAGGAATTTACTGGGTTTGCAAAGATGACAGATTAATGTTAGAGAACATAACTAATCTGATGAAAAACATTCCCGAGTCACAGAGATTATCATTCACAGACAAGCTACCAGTGATATATGCGGACTGGGAAAAGACAACATTGGATAACGACCAAAACTCAGGAACAGATAGGTTAGAGAACCGCAGCAGTAGTGTGGAGGAAGAGGGTATTGTGGTACAAAATAACAGCAATATTGCAGAGCCAGGTAATATAAACGATGAGAGCAACAGTGAGACAGAGTGCATAAATGAAGGAATTGGGACGAAAGACGGAGATGGCTCCAATCAAGAGGTAGACAAGACAGACACAGATAAAAATACCTTGAAAAGGGCAAAACCGGAACACATTTGCAAATTCTACGCTAAAGGAATATGCAAATATGGAAAATTAGGAGCAAAATGCCATTTTCTGCATCCTCGAAAATGCAGGAACATGTTGGAGAGGGGTACATGCCGTTTTGGAACAGGGTGTAGATACTTCCACCCTAAATTATGTCAATTTTCAATTAGGGACAAAAAATGCTACAATCTTCAGTGTCCGGAATTCCACGTGAGAGGTACACAGCGTTATAGACTGGAAGATCAATGTGACACTACTGGAATTTTTTTAGAGGAAGGCAGAAACAGAGTAATAAATATAAGAGAGAGGAACAGTCAGATGGAACCACTACAGGATTACAGAGGGGAAGGGAGATACCCACAAGACTGGAATACAAACTATCAACAAGCACACAGGTACTACACCACACAACACCCGTCCTACTACCAAAACTGGACGAATCACTTCCAAAACAACACACCTTGGACGCAAACACAGTGGCCTCCTTACCAGAGCCTCAGATATTAACACCAAGCAAGGCATCCAGCACTTCCACTAACACGATAACATCATTTATATTTGCCAACATCCAGGGTATAAAAACACGCAAATCCAACAAAGTTCACTTTATTGATGGTCTCCTTCATGAGGCAAATGCAGTGTTTGCAGCCCTAACAGAAACCCACACAAAGGACTACCATGATGGTGAAATATGGATCTCTGAGTACAATCTTTTCAGATGTGATAGGAAACACCGGCTTCAGGGTGGGGTCAGCCTCTACATCAAAGACACACTCATCTGTACTGAGCTGCTAAACACCTCAAATGATATGGTGGAAGTGCTGATAATCAAAATAGAGATTCTAAATGTAGTTATTGTTCTTGTATATAAGTCACCGGAGGCAAACCCTCAGCAGTTTAAAGACCAACTAATGAAAATAGAACACTGCTTGGAAAACCTCACAAATCCAGCTCTGAACATCATCCTGCTTGGGGACTTCAACCTACGGCACCTGAAATGGAAGCACCTGGCTAATACAGTAATATCGGAAAGAATACCAGGAAGTAGCCTAAATGAATAGGCACATGCAAATGACCTACTACGGTTGTGTGACAGGTTTGCCTTAAACCAACAAATAGTAGAACCAACTAGGAAGGAGAACACGCTGGACCTCATTTTCACTAATAATGATGAATTGATCAGGAACATAATGATTACAAATACCTGTTACTCAGATCACAACTTAATTGAAGTTATGACAACCATGGGGAGTAGACCTTCAAAACCAGTCCAGATTCCCGGTGGAGGAGATTTCAGCAAATTCAACTTCAATAATAAACAGATAAACTGGGAGCAAATAAACCAGGACTTCACAGAAATAAACTGGGAAGAACAGCTAGAAAATGCAAACCTGAACCAGTGCCTGGAAAAAATAAGCTCAGTAGCACTAGAAATATGCTCAAACTGCATACCCCTAAGAAAAAAGAGGAAGAGATGCAGATTGGAACGGGAACGTCGTTCCCTATATAGACGAAGAAAACGAATCGCGGAACAACTTGAGAGTCGCACCCTATCTCAAGAACGGCGAAGAAGGTTAGGTAAAGAAATAGAAACAATTGAACGCAAGCTACAAGAATCATACAAAACCCAGGAGAGGCAAAGAGAGGAAAAGGCCATCAGTGAAATAGAGAGAAATCCGAAATATTTTTTCTCCTATGCAAAATCAAGATCAAAAACCACATCTAGTATCGGGCCCCTGCGAAAGGGAGATGGAACTTTCACCGACGACAACAAAGAAATGAGCGAGCTACTGAGGAAGCAGTACGACTCTGTTTTCAGTGAGCCATTAAACGCACTAAAGATTGATAACCCAAATGAATTTTTCATGGATATGATACCAACATCAAATCATATATCAGACGTCACCCTATCCCCACTGGATTTTGAAGAAGCCATAAATAGTATGCCTATGCACTCTGCACCAGGCCCGGATTCTTGGAACTCCATATTCATCAAGAACTGTAAACAAACACTATCGCAGGCCCTCCACATTCTGTGGAGACAAAGCCTAGATACTGGCGTTATTCCTGATATACTAAAAACAGCAGAGATAGCACCACTTCATAAAGGAGGAAATAAGGCAGAGGCAAAAAATTACAGACCGATAGCACTAACATCGCACATTATAAAAAATTTTGAGAGAGTGCTAAGAAGTAAGATCACAAAATACATGGAATCACAGTATCTCCATAACCCCGGACAACATGGTTTCAGAACAGGGCGCTCTTGCCTGTCGCAGTTGCTGGACCACTATGATATGGCATTAGATGCTATGGAAGACAAACAAAACGCTGATGTAATTTACACAGATTTCGCAAAAGCTTTTGATAAATGTGACCATGGCGTTATTGCACATAAAATGCGTTCAAAAGGAATTACCGGAAAAATAGGCAGATGGATCTACAATTTCCTGACCAACAGAACCCAATGTGTAATAGTCAACAAAATAAAATCCAGCCCATCAACCGTGAAGAGCTCAGTTCCCCAGGGTACTGTGCTTGCTCCAGTACTTTTTCTCATCCTCATATCGGACATAGACAAGAACACAACCTATAGCACTGTATCATCCTTTGCAGATGACACTAGGATCTTCATGAGAGTAGGCAACATAGAGGACACGGCAAACCTCCAGTCAGATGTAGATCAGGTCTTTCGATGGGCTACAGAAAATAATATGGTGTTTAACGAAGATAAGTTCCAGCTCATGCGCTATGGAAAAATGAAAATATAAACACGGAAACCACGTACAAAACTCAGGCAAATCATAACATAGAACGTAAAGGCAATGTAAAGGATCTGGGTGTACTCATGTCGGAAGACCTCACCTTTAAAGAACACAATAAAGTAGCCGTCACAACTGCAAGAAAAATGACAGGTTGGATGACAAGAACTTTTCACACTAGAGATGCTATACCGATGATGACACTTTCCAAAACGCTTGTGCTCTCTAGAGTGGAGTACTGCTGCACAATGACAGCCCCTTTCAAAGCTGGAGAAATTGCTGACCTGGAGAGCGTGCAGAGATCCTTTACTGCTAGAATCCACTCAGTAAAACACCTAAACTATTGGGACCGACTAAAGAGCCTAAATCTGTACTCCCTTGAGCGCAGGCGGGAGAGATACATAATAATTTACACGTGGAAAATATTAGAGGGGCTGGTCCCAAACCTGCACACAGAAATAACATCACATGAGACCAGAAGACATGGCAGGATGTGCAGAATACCCCCGTTAAAAAGCGGAGGTGCATCAGGTTCTCTGAGAGAGAATTCTATCAACATCAGAGGCCCGAGACTGTTCAACTCGCTTCCGCTACACATAAGGGGCATAACTGGCAATCCCCTCACAGTGTTCAAGAGAGAACTGGATAAGCACCTCCAAACGATACCTGATCAACCAGGCTGTGACTCATATGTCAGGTGCGAGCAGCCGCGTCCAACAGCCTGGTTGATCAGTCCAGCAACCAGGAGGCCTGGTCGACGACCGGGCCGCGGGGACGCTAAGCCCCGGAAGCACCTCAAGGTAACCTCAAGGTAAGGTACGTGCAACAGACGGTGCTGTTTTTCAAAAAAGGCATGGTTTTACCTGTCACAAGTGTGGCATCTATACTTATACTCACGAAATGAACGGTATGGTAAACAACATAGCTCAATTGCAATGCAATGTCACAATAACATTTAATAACAATAATAACAATAACATTTAAATATACTTTAAGATATAATCTAGAAGAAAATAAGGACATTGAAACGGTTCATGAACTCGATTTCAATAAAGGATACTATGGGGAACTTTGAAAAACAGTTAATGAGTATAATTAGACAGACTTGTTGCTAGGCAGAGGAGTAAATAATGAGATATATGGCAAATTTTGCAAAATATACGGCACACAAACATTCATACCCAAACAAAGCAAAATGCTAGGTAAGAACAAAGCAGTTGGCCCGTAGGGGAAAGGAGATACCCACAAGACTGGAATACAAGTCATTAACAAGCACACAAGTACTACACCACACAACAACCGCACTACTACCAGAACTGGACGAATCACTACCAAAACAACACACCCAAAATGGAAATGGAAATAACCAATCACAGGTCAGAGAACTACTGAGATTCTGTGATAAATTCTTGCTCAATCAGCAGATAACAAAACGGACTAGGAACGAGAACACACTCGACCTCATATTCACGAACAATGATGAGCTAATCAAAGACATTACTGTCTCAGACACTACTTACTTGGACTACAAGCTCATTGAAGTGCAAACTAACATCAATAACGGTAGTAGGCCCAAGAGAAACAACAAGCGAGAAGGGCTATTCAATATATTCAATTTTAATAATAAAAGGATAGACTGGGAGAAAATAAACAGGGAACTTACAAATATTCACTGGGAAAGTGTTCTAGGTAATAAAGATCCTACACAAGGAAAAGCAAAAACCACTGGATTGTATTGGACCTATTCGTACTAGTGAAGGTTCATATACTGAGGATGACAAAGAAATTAGTGAAATCCTAAAAAAGCAGTATGAGGATATGTTTAGCACTCCGATACAAAGCATGAAAGTGGAGGATCCGGACAACTTCTTTATGGGTGATATCCAAACCCCTGTAAATATAACTGATATCAACACGAGTGTGACAGATTTTGAAAGAGAAATTGACAATGTGCCCATGCATTCAGCCCCTGGTCCAGACTCATGGAATTCAATATTTATAAATAAATGCAAAGTGCCAGTAGCACAGGCACTCAGTATAGTGTGGAGGAAGAGCTTGGACACGGGGAGATACCAGAGGCTCTTAAAGCAGCAGACATAGCTCCTCTACACAAGGGAGGTAGTAAAGCATTGGCAAAGAATTATAGACCAGTTGCACTAACATCCCACATATTAAAATTATTTGAGAGTGATCAGGAGTCAGGTTACTAGTTTTATAGAGACCAATGACCTCCACAATCCAGGCCAACATGGATTTAGAGCAGGAAGATATTGAAATATCTCTTACAGCTATCTCTCATGTCCTCTACTTGTACAGTACAGCTACTTGACCATTACGACAAAATCACTGAGATATGAGATAGTGATGATACTAACCTCATCTAATCAGACTCCAACCCACTCATATTAAATAATGATGTAAACAATAAATTAAAAAAAAATCCACTTATTAATGTCAACCAACAAACTCACACTAAACATAGAAAGGACCTACAACATCTTACTTGGGAGCAAATCAACAAATGCAATTCATCTACAGTTAGACAATGTTAACATCAGAAATAAAAAAGATGGTAAGTTCCTTGGTTTATACTTAGATCTGCCCGAAACGCTATGAGTGCTAGTTGCTTTACAAGAATGTATAACTTACAACTGACGCTTGCTGCTGCCATATCAACGAGTCTACCCCATCTGCTGCGTACATCTCTGCTGCTACCATGCAAAACAATTCTAAGCTCGGCAAGGCCGCAAAGAATGATAGCACACCTATCAGGATGAACCCAACCAGCCAAGCTAGCAACAGGAATAACGCGGCTGTCTCCCCCTTAGTGGCTACCGGGGGGAGTACCGACCCTTCCTGCGTCAACAATAACAAACCTTCCCAGCTGATTGAAGCGTCGTCACTGACTCGAGCCTTACAACAGTTATGTAACCATATGGAGCAACTTAAACGAGCTGCCTCCCCATGTTCTGACTTTAAGCGTCTCGCTGATAAGCCATGGCTCAGATTATTGACTCAAATACATGATGACCAAAAGTCTATAATCCGAGAGCAGTCGGACCTGATAATGAAGCTTCAGAGTGATGCTTTGGCCATGCACAAGATTAACCAAGATCTGTCTGCCAGAGTCGGCCACCTCGAACAGGAATTAAGCTCTCTTCAGATCTCGGTTACTAACTTTAAACCAGCAGAAACCTCTAAGAAGCAAGAAGATATGTTACAAAAGTTAGAGAACCACTTTAACTCCCTACAACAGCAACACACTGCAACCCAAGACGAATCAGACCAACTTAAGCTCCTTGATTCTGTCATCATCTCATCACATGATTTTCCCCATGAAACTGACAGAGAAAACTGTACTGCCATCGTGATCCAGAAATTGCGTACTAAGTTGAATTATTCAATCGAAGCAAGAGACATTAAGTCAGCTTATAGAGTGGGTACCAAATCATCTGGTGCAAACAACAGAAGGATACGCGTGAAGTTAGATAGCTGCTCCCGCAAGTCAGACCTTATCACTGCTGCAGTCGCTAGGAAATCCAAGGTTTATGTGAACGAATGTCTAACCAGATTCAGACAAAATCTCTTATTTAAACTACGTGGAATTTGCAAAAGATCCACTGCTATTAAACATTGTTTTGTGCGCGATGGTAAAATAATAGCTAGGAAGACTGACTCTGGAAAAACTTGTCATAACCACTGAGGCACACCTCACTTCTTTCCTGGATGACTGTGGGATATCAGCTGAATAACCAGAACATAATTTGTAGTCTCACATACAACCAAAGTGTACTTAAGCTCTGCCTTTCCTTTCCAAAGGTGTTTATTTTTATTTTTATTTTATTTTTTTGTTTGTCATCTTTGCCTGTTTTATACTCTTAATTATTTGTTCTTAGTTAATCCCCTTGTCACTAAACCTAGGGCTTTTTATTACCCTGTTAATTAACCATTACTAAGCTAATTATCTTCAAGATCATTTTTTTATGATTATTATTTTCTTATTATTTTTTATTTTACATTTATATTGTCAGTCTCTACTGATTTTTTTTTTTTTTATTTTATGTAACTTCTGTGTCCTCCCTGGCTATCTATTGGATCTTTATTTTGCTTCTAAATTGTTACTATTTTATTGTATTTGCTTTTATTCTTGTGTTTTGCTTTCTCGTGTATCTTGTATCGTGATCCCTCTGCATCTCTATGCACACTGATATTGATCCTGATCAAAATCTTCTGTCTCATATCTATACCAACCAGCACATTGATCATCATTATTGCAAGTATTTCACAGCACACCAGGCTAAAAACAAACTTCAAAATAGCACCTGTCTATCAGTTTATAACCAAAATGTTAGATCACTTGGTAAACATTTTGACGATTTAAATGCATTACTCACAGCAATAGGTACTAACCTATCGTTCATTATTTTAACAGAAACTTGGCTAAATAAAGACTTTACCCAACTCTACAACTTAGCTGGTTATAAAGCCATTCATAACTGTAGGCCTAATAAAAAAGGTGGTGGCACAGCTATATATTACCGAGATACATTTATCTGCAACAGTGTTATTAGTGACAGAGATGACTACTGTGAATATACTTTTGCTCAGTTTACAATTAAATCCCTTAAATCTTCTTTGACTATTGGAGCCATCTATAGATTTCCCAATACTAACATAGCTTCTTTCTCAGACAACCTAAGGAATCTTATTATAAACAACAATCTCAACAAAAACCACTTCATTCTGGGAGGAGATTTTAATATTGACCTGGGTCAACAAAATTGCTCTCAAGTTGACTATTTCCTTAACAGCATGAACTCCTGTATGCTAATCCCCACAATCACCAAACCTACCCGAGTCACTCAAACATCAGCCACTACCTTGGACCACATATGGACAAACATAACAGCTCCCCTTGTATCTGGTATAATCTACGACAGAACAACTGACCACTATCCTACCTTTCTCATAGCGAACATGGACATAACACCACCAAAAAGCAAGAAACTTTCATTTAGGCTACACAGTGAATCAGCTTTAGACAATCTTACAGAGGCACTTTACAATATTAACTGGGATTCTGAATTCAATAATACCCATGATATAAATTCATTAGCTAACCTCTTCATTTCCAAAACTCTAAGCCTCTACAACATTCATTGTCCCCTTCTTACCAAGCAAGTAACTGACAAAAGATTAAACAATCCATGGCTCACAAGTGGCATTCTCAACTCAATCAACAAGAAACATGAATATGAAAAGAAAGTTTCGGATTGGCCTAGTTTCAAAGGAAGTAGCTAAAAGGTACTCATCAATGCTTACCAGTATCATAAGAAAGGCAAAACTTGCATATTATGTGAATAGATTCAATGAAGCAAAAGGCAACATGAAAAGCACTTGGAAAACTATCTCTAGTATCCTAGGAACTAAACAACACTCACATAACCAAATAAAACTCTACAAGGATGGGGGTATACCGTCAACTGACTTAGAAATGGCAAATGAATTTAATAGTTTCTTTTCATCGGTTGGTGCTAATCTTGCCAGTAAAATCCCACAGACTCAGACACATATTAACACATATCTCTCAGGCAGCTATCCAAACTCTCTTCTCCTTTCACCAATCAGCCCGGCAGATGTTGTGTCCATCATACACTCTCTAAAAATCAAGGCAGGGAACACCAGTGAAATTCCGTCCATTGTGTACAAGTGAGCCTCCCATGCCCTTGCCCCACCCATAGCACTACTGTTCAACAAATCTATAGAGTGTCACACCTTCCCTGATATCCTCAAAAAAGCAAGAGTAACGCCAGTCCATAAAGGAGGCAATCCGGCGGACATAAACAATTATAGACCAATATCAAATCTACCCATTCTATCAAAAATATTTGAAAAAATTATTTACAAACAGCTCTATTCCTACCTCGTAAAATTCGACATACTCAGCCCCTGCCAGTTTGGCTTCCGGTCCCAAAAGAGCACCAACGATGAAATCATTAGTCTCCTTGACGTTATCTACTCAGCCCTTGACAAAAATGAGTTTCCGATTGGACTCTTCATTGACCTAAGAAAAGCCTTTGATACTGTTAATCACAACTACCTCTTACTTAAACTCCAGCATTATGGAATCCGAGGCCTTGCCCTTGACTACATCCGATCCTATCTTAGTGACAGACACCAATATGTAACCATCAATGATACAACTTCTTCCACTCTTCCAATTATCGTTGGAGTGCCTCAGGGCAGCATCTTAGGACCTCTTCTATTTCTTATATATATAAACGATCTGCCTAATGTCTCTAATATTCTCAAACCTATATTGTTTGCTGACGATACTGCTCTTATCTATTCAAACCTCAACCCACATACATTAAATAATGTTGTGAATAATGAATTAAAAAAAGTCCACTTATGGATGTCAACGAACAAACTAACATTAAACATCGAAAAGACTTACTACATCTTATTTGGAAGCAAATCATCAAATGCAATTCAGCTACAGATAGACAACATTAACAACAGTAATAAAAATGATGGCAAGTTTCTTGGCCTATTCCTAGACAAGAGACTCAACTTCAGCACCCACATTCAACACATAACTAAGAAAGTCTCTAAGACAGTTGGTATACTCTCCAAAATCAGATATTATGTTCCTAACTCTGCTCTCCTCTCACTATATTATGCACTAATCTACCCCTATCTTAATTATGGTATCTGTGCATGGGGGTCTACCACTGCAAACCACCTTAAGCCCATCATCACACAGCAAAAATCTGCTATCAGAATAATAACTAACTCTGCTTTCAGACAACACTCAGCTCCCTTGTTTAAATCCCTAAACTTGCTAAATATTAACTCCCTCCACACATTCTCTTGTGTCAACTACATTTACAAAACCCTGTTCTTAAATGCAAACCATGCTCTGAAACTCTCCCTGGACAGATGTAATAGGACCCATTATCACCACACCAGAAATAAATATCTCTTTGATATCCCCAGGGTCAAACTTAATCTGTTTAAACACTCTATGCAAATTAAGGGACCTAGTCTATGGAACTCACTCCCTAGTGAATTGAAAAACTGTAAAACTTTTGCCTTATTTAAAAGCAAAACCAAAAAGTACCTAACTTCATCTTCTTAGTTTCCTACACTGAGCTTTAAATTTGCTCTGTACCTAGTGTTACCCAATCTCCTAATTTTTATGTAATATCAAACAACCTTATCATTGTGTTCATTGCTGTCTTTGTGCTAGCCATATGCTGTATTGTGACTACCAATTTTTGTCAACTACCATTCAAGCTGTCATTGCAATCAATCTTATATTGTTTCTGCTGTATTGTGCCTACCAATTTTTTGTCAACTACCATTCAAGCTGTTATTGCAATCAATCTTAGCTACCTATGTGCTTTAATATACTGTACCTACAATTTTCTCTCATCTTTTTTTTTTCATTTCATGTAATCTGTTATCATTTTTTTGTCTATAATTTTTGCAAGTATTTACCTCCTTAAAATTTTCTTAGATTAAGGACCTGCCCGAAACGCTGCGCGTGCTAGTGGCTTTACAAGACTGTAATTACCATATTTGTATCCTCACATTCCTTATGTACATTCTTGTATATGCATAAATAAATAAATAAATAAATTACTTCAAGTCACTGTACTCTCCCCCAATGCACCTTCTTGTATATAAAGAAAAAAAAATAAATAAACAAACACATAATAAATCAATACTTACTAAATTTTGTCTATTATGTAGCAAAGAAGCAGGTCTACGGAAGGCTTTTCTGTTGAGTTCAAAGCCCAGATTACTCGTGGTCTCTGAAATAAGTTAAGATTATAAGTATAAAATTTATAAAACCAAATAATAAATCCGGTATTGCTCAATTTCAGATGCAGATGTACTGAATGATATATCAGACTGTCAGCATGGTATTCGATCTGGAAGGTCCAGTGTAACGAATTTACTCAGTTTCTATGATCGAGCCACAGAGATCTATAAAGAATTCTGATCAAGAAAGAGATCTAGGGGTGGTTTTAGATAGAAAACTATAACCTGAGGATCATATTAAGAACATTGTGCGAGGGGCCTATGCTACACTTTCTAACTTTAGAATTGCTTTTAAATACATAGGTCAAAAAGTTTTAAAAGTTCCAGAAGAGCAGCCCAGTGTGTCCCCAAAGAAAGCTCTCACAGAAAAATGGATTAATAATAAAGTGACTTTGCAAAGGAAGAATTTGAGTTAAAACTAATGTAGAAATATGACCAAACCTAACCTACCCTGATAATTTTGGTAAACCCAATAGCTGATAGTACATGATAGATTTTAGAGCGGGAAGATCATGACTCTCACAGTTACTTGACCTCTATGACAAACCATGAAAATTACCTCTGCTGAAGAAATTGAAAAACTGCAAGCAGATGTTAATAAAGTTTTTAACTGGGCAGAAGAAAATAACATGATGTATGTTTAACAGTGATAATTTCCAAATACTAAGGTGCAATCAAAATAAAGAAATCAAACATTATACAGGCAACCTAGTTTAGATCCAAACTAAACCTCTTATCAAGTATCTATGACAATCATCACTTTAATGATCAAAATTGCAGATTTTATACTATAAACATCAGATGTCCAGAGTTGTTCAACATCCTCCCAGCGAGTATAAGAAATATTGCCGGAACAACCATGGACATCTTCAAGAGAAAACTAGATGATAAAAACTAACTACTGTAGTTCAATTGATCAACAGACCATATGCAGACTGTATGTGGATCTGCGGGCCACTCCAAACAACAGCCTGGTGGACCAAGCTCCACCAGGCCTAAAGCACAAAGTGGTCCACTGGCACCGGCAACTTCAACCATAAATGTTCTCAAAGATTACTAAAAATGATTGAACTAGACTAGACTACAGTAAATTGGCAATCTTAACCGTGTATTGCTATAATACACGGTTTTATTGCTATATAGTATTGCTATAATGCGTAGCGAGCATACTCGCTACGCTACGAGACCAACGTGGTCACGCTACGCTCCTCACTCTAAGCTGTATATCAGCCCTTATACTATTGCCAGATGATGTAGACCGCCACCCACAGGCAGCTAAGTACATGGAGTCCAAGCATGTTATAGCAAAACCAAAGTAACCGACCAAAATCAACTCATTCCATCTCAATTAAGTTTCAAAACATTCCTCTACGGCTGTGAGTACCAGTACATGCTGCCGCCACCGCGCTGCCTGACGCAAGTTTCTTCACAATATATACCCCCAGTCCATTCTAACCAATCATGTCTCCTAAAAATGGGGCTGTGCAGAGAAAGAAGGACAACAAACCCCTTAACAAGGCAACCATCCCGGCCAACTCAAACAATATTCGTGTTTCTCCGTCTGGAAGCTCTGGGGTCCAGGGCAGCGGTGCTGCCCTCCCCTCCACCCCTTTGAGCAAGGGAGCAGAGTACTCTCAACCCTCTCCTATGGACATGCTAGCATCCCACTATAAGCAACTCAAGCGAGCTTCCGGTCCCTCACCGGAATTCTATAACTGGGCCGAGAATCAGTGGTTCAAAAAGTTGTGCCAAGTCCTCGAGTCTCAAAATGCTATCATCTTGAGTCTTCTAAATGAGAATCTAGCGATCCGCGCTAATCTCCAACAACAACAACAAGAAATAACCCTCCTCCGCGAGGATATTAGAAACTGCAAGGCAAGCCAAGACCAACTACAGCATGATTTGAATGATCTCCGTGAGGAAAGCAACCTTCTGAAAACTGATGAAGCCATTAAAAAACAGGAGGAAGCTCTCAGCAAAATGACTGCATGTATCAGTACATTTTCAGCCCAGCGTTCTGTCTCCCAGGATGAACAAGACCAGCAAAAGCTGCTAGACTCTGTTATAGTGTCGTCCCAAGATATACCTGTGGAACATGATGGTGAAAACTGTGTCGAAATAGCTCTGGATCTCTTAAAAGACAAATTGCAGCTCATTCTAAACAAATCTGACGTTATTGCTGCCTACAGAGTAGGCAAAAAGAATCCATCAGGTCAAAACCAACGGAAAATTCGCCTGAAGCTGTCTTCCCAGTTCACGAAATCCAATCTAGTCCGGACAGCTGTAGCCTAACGGAAGGGATTATACATCAACGAGTGCTTGACTAGGAACAGACAGCACCTCCTCTACCGCCTGCGTCAAATCCGTCAAAAAAACCCAGATGCGATTCATCAGTGCTTCGTTAAAGATGGACTGATAAAGGTGAGAAAAACCGCAGAGGGCAAAATGTTCACAATTACTAAAGAAGAGAACCTCAACGCTTTCCTCTCCCAATGTGGTCTGTCTCAGCTCAGTATCACTCCCAGTGAATTAACTTAATTAACCCCCTGTCAACTAGTGGGGCTAGGTTTCCTAAGTCTCATTGTTTCATTTTCTGACTTAATTTTTAACTTACTCTTAACTAGTCATTTACTGAAATTATTTAATTGAGTGCATAAATAGTTCTTCAGGTCTTATTAATTATACAGTCATAACTGAACTATTTATAGTTAATAATCATTAGCTTAAATTTGCCTATGCTTATTATTCAACTTTTCTTTGATTCCATTTATTACCTTGGTTGCCTAGCCTCGCCATGCTCCCTTACTCCATTGTACCCCTGGCTTTGCCTGCATCTCAAATTGCAAATTGTTACTTACAGTGTACCTGAGAGTACTTGTAAGCAATCTACCTCATTTTTAATTTTTGCTCAATTTGTTTTTGTATTGCTTAGTCTTGTTTATATTTTTGTTTTGTATTTCTATATCTTGTGTTTTGTATAGTCCATGTTTATATGTTTTTTCGTTAATCTCATTTATTACCTAGGTTGCCTAGCCTAGCCATACTCCCTTACTCCATTGTATCCCTGTAAGCCCCTTTTGAGTGTTTTGTACTGTACTGTGTACATCTTTTTCCCTATTTTATAGCTTATTTCTACCTTGTTATTGGCCTTTCTTCCCTTGTTTTTCCTGCAATCAGCTTTTTTTATGCAGACAAGTATAGACCCTGAACTTAACCTCTTATCCAATATCTATGACAATTATCACTTTAATGATCTAAATTGCAGATATTTTGCAGCACATGATGTAAACAATGTATTAACTCATAATCATAATATCTCTGTAATCAATTTGAACGTTAGATCCCTAGGTAAACACTTCGATGATGTTAGTGCCTTGATTGAAGCTATTGACAACAAATTCTCTTTTATTATACTTACTGAAACATGGTTGAAAGAGGATACTACTCAGCTCTTTAACATGCCTAACTACTCAGCAATTCACAACTGTCGTCAACTTCAGAGAGGTGGTGGCACTGCTCTTTACTACCACCAAGAACTAACATGCTTAAAAGAAATTAGAACCAGAGACTGCTATGGGGAGTATATCTTCGCCAGCTTCAGAGTCAAGGGTGCCGAGTCTGTCCTGACTGTGGGTGCAGTTTATAGAATTCCTAACACTGATGTGTCCGAATTCAACTCAAACCTTAGAAATCTAATACTTGATAACAGACTGAACAAAAACCACCTAATTATCGCAGGGGACTTTAATATTGACCTCTGCGAGTCTGAACACCCCACTGCTGTTAGCTTCCTCAACTGTATGAATTCCTGCTTCCTCATACCCTTAATCACTAGACCTACTAGAATCACTGATAGCACTGCCACGACGCTAGATCACATCTGGACAAACATAACCTCTCCGCTTACTTCAGGTATAATCACCGATAGCACTACAGATCATTACCCCACATTTCTCTTAACTAACATTAGCACCCCACCTCTTGAGTCAAGAGTGATACGTTTTAGACTACACAATGAAACTGCTATAGACAATTTTATAACTGCTGCTGATAATGTCAACTGGGAGTCCGAGTTAGGTAACATAGTGGACATCAACCTAGCAGTGCAATCTTTTCTTCAAAAAACTCTTAGCCTTTATAATACCCACTGTCCTATGCTTACAAAACAAGTCTCAACCAAAAGGCTTAACAATCCCTGGCTTACAAAGGGAATACTTAAATCTATTAATAAAAAACATGACCTTGAGAAGAAGTATAGGTTAGGAATTGTCTCCAAAGAATTCTCAAAGAATTACTCATTATTGCTGTCTAAGGTAATTAGACGAGCCAAAACTAAATACTACGAAGATAAATTTACCCAAATAAAGAGTAACATTAAACAAACTTGGAGAACTATTTCTCAAATATTGGGATCAAAGAAGTCTTTAAATAACAAACCGACTCTCCTGTCTAATAACGATGGTCAGCTTTCAGCCTCTGATTCTGCTATTGAGTTCAATAGGTTCTTCTCTTCCATTGGTTCATCCCTTGCAAATGATATTCCATCTTCCAGTACAGACATTAATGACTATCTTTCAGGTAACTATCCACAGTCTCTGTACCTAAAGCCTATTAATTCCACTGTCGTCAATGAGATAATCCTTTCCCTTAAAACCAAGTCTGGTGCCCTTGAGGAGATACCAACTTTAATTTACAAAAAAGCCTCCAGATCTTTAGCCCCTGCTATTGCTTTGCTCTTCAACAAGTCACTTGAACTCCAAACCTTCCCAGATATTCTAAAAAAAGCGAGAGTAACGCCTGTCCACAAATGTGGTAATCTCATAGATGTTAACAACTACAGACCTATATCTATCCTGCCAAACTTGTCAAAAAATTTTGAAAAACTAATCTATAAGCAGCTTTACTCATATCTAGCCAAACTCAATATACTTAGCCCTTGCCAATATGGCTTCAGACCCAAAAAAAGCACTAACGATGCACTTATTAGTATGCTAAACTCGATTCATACAGCTCTTGATAAAAATGAGTTCCCTGTTGGGTTGTTTGTGGACCTGCGTAAAGCTTTTGGTACTGTCAACCACCAAAACCTTCTTCTTAAATTACATCATTATGGAGTCAGAGGACACTCCCTACAATACCTCAAATCCTACCTTACTGACAGGCTCCAATATGTTTCTGTGAATAATACAATTTCTCCCACCCTACCCATCAACATTGGTGTTCCCCAGGGCAGCATACTTGGCCCTCTCCTCTTTCTCATCTACATTAATGGCCTTCCAAATGCCTCCCAACACCTCAAACCAATTCTATTTGCTGACGACACAACCTTCATTTACTCCAGTCCTGATCCCCTTGCTCTAAATGCCACAGTAAATACTGAGCTAAATAAAGTCCATCTGTGGCTAACTGCCAACAAACTCACCCTTAACATTGACAAAACCTTCTATATTCTGTTTGGCAATAAATCCTCTAATCAAATAAATCTCAAAATAAACAATACCCAAATTTGTAACAAATTAGATGGCAAATTCCTTGGCATTCTCATTGACCACAAGCTGAATTTCCAGGGACACATTCTAAACATATCAAAAAAAGTTTCAAAAACTGTGGGCATTCTTTCTAAGATCAGATATTATGTACCACGCCCTGCCCTGGTGACTCTCTATTACTCCCTTATCTATCCATATCTCAACTATGGTATTTGTGCTTGGGGCTCTACTACCCAAAATCACTTACGTCCTCTAATTACTCAACACAAAGCTGCTATTAGGACAATATCCAATTCTGGCCCCAGACATCACTCGGTACCCCTACTTAAACCTCTGAATATGTTAGACATTAAGTCACTGCACATTCTCTCATGTGTATTATACATATATAAAACGCTAAACTATAATGCCAATCCTGATCTCAAAAGCTTCATAGAAGGTTGTATCAGAACCCATGAGCATCACACCAGAAATAAATACAGTTTTGATATTCCTAGAGTACGACTTAATCAAACTAGAAATGCTCTACAAATCAAGGGGCCCAGAATGTGGAATGACCTTCCCAACCATGTTAAAGACTGTACCTCTCTCAACCAGTTTAAGTTAAAAGCGAAGCTATACCTAATAAATTCCCTGTAACCTACCTTACCCTTCTATTGTCAACCAATGTCTGTTTTTTTCTTTAAAGAGCGCTGTTTGTCGACATAATTGTATTTGTGCTGCTTTTTCATCTATGTTTTCATTTCTTGTTTTCATTCTACTCAGTATGCTCAATTAGTATTAAGCTTGTCATTTAAGTTTATCATGCCCGAAACGCTTTGCGTAATAGTGGCTTTAGGCATTGTATGTACTAGCTCTACCTATAAGTCATCCAATCCTTGTAAAAATTTATTGTATGTATGTACCTTACCTAAATAAAATTATATTGTATTGTATTGTATTGTATTGTATCTGTTTCCACCAATACAGTACATGCTTCAACATATCAGCAATACTTGATATGCAAATATATACACATATATGCATATACAGTATATACACATACATATATAATTTCAAAAATTATAAAATTTACTTACTTATTATTACATTGCAAATATTCAAGGTTTTGAAGACACTTTTCTTCTTGCGCTCAACAAGGTAAGGCTTGCACCACAGATTCTGTCAGGGGTGGAAGCGTATTAGCATTGTATAGAAAATATTTACCAAATAGTTTTAAATACATAAAACTACAAATAGTAATTATTGAATTATTACATTACGCTTATACTCGTACATTCTGTTAAAGAGTGTCAAATTTCTACATTAGACTACCATATTACCTATATTATTGTTAATAATGTATTGACAGATGCAATATGTATTAAAATTCTAAAAATAAGTCATGCATTATATACAATTTGTGGGAAACTGTCTGCTGAGAAAAGCTGGTGTGGGGGTTGTTACAAGAGTGAGTAATAATTAAAGCTGGTGCATATAACATCCTTGTCAGGCACATGCAAAAGTGAACACTTCCAGAATTGGAGACATGCAGAAATGTAACATGTGGAAATAGAGGCATGCCAAAACAAAGACATGCATAAATTCAAATTCTTATCTAAATAATTTCTAGTGATTATTATATAAATTATTCCATCAGTACTAGATCAAATATTCACAAAAAAAGGAGAAGAGATATTTGATATTCAATACTATCCTCCCTTTGGAAAAAGTAATCATGTCCTGTTGGACATTAATTATATGTTAAGATATAATCTAAAAGAAAATAGGGACATTGAAATGGTTGTTAAACTCTATTTCAATAAAGGACACTATAGGGAACCTCGAACCCTGTATTACAAGTGTAAGTGAAAATATTGGAAAAAATAATCAAAGCTAAATGTGAAGAACACCTGGAGACAAATGCTACACTTGCTTACATTTATGAATTGCTTTTAAATACATAGTTCAAATACTAAAGAAATTGTTTAAAACTTTTGTTAGACCACAGCTGGAATATGCAGCAGTTGTATGGTGCCCATATCTAAAGAATCACATCAACAAACTGGAAAAGGTATAGACATGCCAATAAGTGGCTCCCAGGTTAGAGGCATAAAATGCCAAAACTAGATGGTAGAATAAAAAGAAGATATTGTAAAAGGTAACCAAACAAAGATGCCACAGAAATATTAGAAAATTAACTTTCGCAAGCAGCGTGGTAGACACGGTTGGAACAAGTTAGGTGAGAGGGTGGTGGAGGCCAAAACCATCAGTAGTTTCAAAGCATTATATGACAGTGCTGGGATGGGACACCATAGGCGTAGCCACAAATAATAGAATTTGGCGGTTCATATCACATTTTTTAAAATTAGAGATAAGGATGGTAATAAAGTTCAATGTAAAAACACCTATTATTAATGAATTTGTGAGAACTTCATATACAATTAACAACTGAGCAAAGTATAGTACCATAGAAATAAAAAAAAAATGCTGCATGTTATTTTTTCACATTACCTTCCTGTAGATTTTTTCCGGTTTTTTTCCGGCAACTACTACAACACTACGGTTCAGTAGTGTTGTAGTAGTTGCCTGCAGTACCTGCAGTTTGAAACAAATGTTAGAGACAATAGGCAGATCATTGATGTATATAAGAAATAGGAGAGGTCCCAAGATGCTGCTCTGTGGCACTCTAACAGTTATTGAATAATAGTTCATAATTATTATTTTTTGAGTGTGCCTGCGGCCTGGTCCTCGACCAGGCCTCCACCCCCAGGAAGCATCCTGTAATAACTGACTCACACCCAGGTACCTATTTTACTGCTAGGTAACAGGGACATAGGGTGAAAGAAACTCTGCCCATTGTTTCTCGCCAGTGCCTGGGATCGAATCTAGGACCACAGGATCACAAGTCCAGTCCGGCATAGTAGGCCGAGAAGTGCGTTATATTTATTTTATTTATTTATTTATTTATTTATGCATATACAAGAAGGTACATTGGGAATGTGAGGATACATAATATGGTAATTACAGTCAATAATTACAATAATTTTTTCAAATATTTTTGATAGAATGGGTAGATTTGATATTGGTCTATAATTGTTTATGTCCGCCGGATTGCCTCCTTTATGGACTGGCGTTACTCTTGATTTTTTGAGTATATGAGGGAAGGTGTGACACTCTATAGATTTGTTGAACAGTAGTGCTATGGGTGGGGCAAAGGCATGGGAGGCTCTCTTGTACACAATGGACAGAATTTCACTGGTGTTCCCTGCCTTGGTTTTTAGAGAGTGTATGATGGACACAACATCTGCCGGGCTGATTGGTGAAAGGAGAAGATAGTTTGGATAGCTGCCTGAGAGATATGTGTTAATATGTGTCTGAGTCTGTGGGATTTTACTGGCAAGATTATCACCAACCTATGAAAAGAAACTATTAAATTCATTTGCCATTTCTAGAGTTTTATTTGGTTATGTGAGTGTTGTTTAGTTCCTAGGATACTAGAGATTGTTTTCCAAGTGCTTTTCATGTTGCCTTTTGCTTCATTGAATCTATTCACATAATATGCAAGTTTTGCCTTTCTTATTGTAGAGGTGACCCACGTGTTACAACAATAGCACAGTAATTCACCTGGAACTGTCGTCGTAGGGAGAGGAAGGGCTGGTAGGGTAGGTGGAGCAAGTCTAGGCTCCTCAGGAAGGGTAGGACAGAGGGAATCAATGCCTCTTAGGGGTCCTATGGGCACATATCCTAAGTGCCAGTGGTGCCGGGCAGGCGTCGTCCGCGTTGGGTCACATGCAGTTCAAATCTGGCCTACTCGGCCTGCGCGGGCTGCCGCGCGGGTAGGCCGTGCGCCGTCGTCGTCCACCAATCAGGGCACAGCCCTGCCTATACTGTAAAATGTCTCCTTGGCGGGCACTTTGAATGTGGTTCCCTCTACACTCCTCCCGTCCCTATAGAACAATGGGTATGTTGGAGGGAAAACGTTTCACTATATACAACATGTCTTTTTTGTAAAAAAGTCTGGTTTCATGAATGGGTCCTATTTCAATTATTACCCGTATTATCTTTGCACTGTACACGAACATTACGATTATTACCCGTATTATCTTTGCACTATACACGAACTGTTTCAACATTGCATACACTACACTATTCCCTTTCCTTTTTTCTTTTTTTTTTTTTTCTTTTCAGCTTCACTCTTAGGAATTTACTCTGTCCTAACAATATTCCTCGCACCGAAGCGCTGCTCCTTGAATGTGAGTCCTGTGACAGAGCAACTCTCTTCCCACATCTCACCCCCAGGATCCCAAGGGAAAGCAATTGGATCTATGCCTTCCAAGAACTGACCAAATGCTAGTTCATTCTTTATTTTCTTCTGAGCCCTCCTTTCCACATTGTGTCTTAACAGGCCCCCACTTCCTGTGAGAATTTTGCTTTGCTTCCTGATCCAGACCTGTTTGTTCAGTAGTGGCATGGTCCCGAATTGCCACTTTTGTCCTGCATTGGATTCCTGAAGGAGCCTCACTTGACGAGTTCTCACTTAGCATAACCAAACTCTGCTGGTTGTATGTGTCTGATGTGCTAATGTCCATGTCCCCCCTGTCAGTGTGAGCCGAGATGTCTTCCACACCTCTAGACAATATCTGGTCAGCATCTTGCTCCGATGCCCCTCCTTGGCCTGTTATGCACTGGGTCGGATTTAGACCGAATGAGCCGACCCGGCAGCGTTTAAAGACGAATTCTGGTCCTTAAATGAAACATGTGGCCTGTTGCCCGAGGTGTCCCCGTGCTGGCGGACTGCTTCCTCATCCCTTTCGGATTCCTCACAGTCCCGAGCAAAATGACCCTCTTTTCCACACCTGTAGCACTGAACAGGTCGCCTAGGGGATGGGTTACGGCGATGCTGTGGTGACATAAGAGCAACTGTAAGGTGCCTCAAACTCTCACACACCTGATCCAATTTCCCGCTGAGTTCTGAGACACCTGCTACCAAGACGTCCAGTTTCGCCTCCGTGTCCATGGAAGATGAAGGACCCGAGCCTGCACTCGACGGGTGGTGAGTACCGGTTCCACGGCCTGCGGGACTGGTAGCCGGCGAGGCACCTGGTGTCGAGCGCCGAGAAGCGTCCTTACTCCTGGGTGGTTGCTCACACCGGGAGTACCTGCCCACTGCATTCACTCTTACTGCTGGCCCCTGGGACCCGCGGCGGTGGGAGTCGTGCCTGCTTGAACTTGCGGAGCCGTGGATTGCTACGGCATTGTGCTGGAAGGTTTGGGCCCGGTCGATGGCCTCTTCCATTGACGAATTCCTTGCATTGGCAATGTATTCTGCCAGAGTCTTGTCCTGTAATCCCTGGCCGAATCTCATTACTGCGATTTGTTCCACTTCCCATCGTGGCACATGTTTGTAGGCCCGATGAGCCAAGTGGTGGGCCCTATCTGCCCAATCAGCAATATCTTCTTCTGGTTCCTGCTGGGCCTGGTTAAACTTCATCATAGCTACATCCAGAACTTCCCTATCGCCAAATCGCTTGATCATCTTATGCATCATGCGAATATAATCGATCGACGGTTCTCTGTCCAGTAAGCGATTGTAAAAATCACTTGCCTTACCCTTGAGGCACCATCCTAACTGTGTCAATGACGTAGGCCCGCTCCAGTCCTTTTCCGAGGCATAAGACGTGAAGCGGCGGTAGAAGGTGGCCCAATCTGACTTCCCGTCATATTCCAACGCCCGAGGTGGTGTGCGGAAGGTCTCTTTCTGTTGGCGATAACCTGTCCGCCTGCTGCGGGATAGAGAGGCGTCCGAATCGGAAGTCAGAGAGCTGTGTGACGAGTGTCGAGCTGTCCGTCTCCTTGATCGAGCCGATCGATGGTGGGAGGGGCTCCCCTGCCGAGTACCTTGCTGGCCACTAGCCCTGGAGTAAGCTGGTGACTGAGGTCGACGTCCACGTTGGCTGCTGCTGGCGGCACCCCTAGAGGAGTGGCGGGTTCCCGTTTCGCTGGACGAGGACGATGAACGACTTCCTGCCCCCTGACCTAAGGGCCCGGGGCCCTGTTGGGACGGGTCCACCTCAAACGATATAGCAGCCATCAACTCGGGTTTGGCCCGAAGGCGGTTGATATCATAAATGTTGTCCTCCGTGATCACATGGTGACGCCGAAACTTGATAATGCGAGCGGCCAATTTATCTCCTACACCCGGTAGCAGCTGCAGCTCAGCAGCCGAAGCAGAGTTTATCTTGATTAGAGCCATTGTGCTGGTGTCGAAAGTTACAGCTCCGATATCGTGCCACACCTGGTAATAAGCCTTAGATCTGGGGCCAGGCACCTCACATGTATACCACCCCAAACAGAAAAACAAAACAAAAAAAACACAGACACCAATAGCCACACTTAAGGTTCCAATGTTCAGAGATAGAGATAAATGTTCCACAAGGAAAAATAAGCACTGCACAGTCAATAATGTAAATGATGGGGCCAGGTGGGTTTCAAGCAACATAAAACACTGCACACTTAATTGGTACCTAAATCACTTGAGGCTTAGACAAAAACTGGGCACTTACTGCACTTGCAAAACTGGAAAATCTGATATGGCAGGCACTTTGAGGAACTTTGACAAGCAATGTGCCTGATTTTCATAAACACTGGGCTGAGGGTTCCCAAAAACACTTTTTTCAGGTGAACGTGTGGAACTGTGTGCAGGGCGGATCACCATCCACCTTAAATTTGGTATGAACACAAACTCACTGGCTCACTTAATGTATCTCTTCCCCTTGAGCCGTTACTTCTGTAGAAAGCCTAGAACAGGTTACGTCTAGCTAACAGTAGAAATGAGAAAATAACAGACCTGTAGCAAGCACCCTGCAGAGCTGGGACCAGCGTCGCTGTAGTAAACACACTGGAGACGGATGCGCTCGGGAACGACAGCCTGAAATCCTCCGCGAGCGGATTCGTAAACAATACAGGTCGGGTATGCTCATGAACGGTGTCCCGTATTCCGTGTGAATGGTGGTACTCGTCTCCCCTTCTTCAAAGAACTTGGGGACCGCGGGAATCGGTGCTTGGGGGACAAGACAATAAAATGCAACAAATCCGGAGAAATAATCCGTATAAAACACTGATAACTGGAACTTATGGAGAATCTTGGGGGATTGCACGAGATGTGGAATAAAACATATGCACAAAAAAAACAGGGGTTGAAATATCTTGGGCACCGCTATTGAACAACGAACCGAAGAACATCTATGGTGCAACCAAAGCCAGTAATTCGAGACTGGAACCGTTGAACACTATCTAAGACGTCTTGACTGAAGTCGGCAGAACGATGATGCAGATATCTTGGCGAGGTCCTCTTGATCACCGCGTGGGAACGTTTACTCACTGCGCCAATGTAGAGGTGACCCACGTGTTACAACAATAGCACAGTAATTCACCTGGAACTGTCGTCGTAGGGAGAGGAAGGGCTGGTAGGGTAGGTGGAGCAAGTCTAGGCTCCTCAGGAAGGGTAGGACAGAGGGAATCAATGCCTCTTAGGGGTCCTATGGGCACATATCCTAAGTGCCAGTGGTGCCGGGCAGGCGTCGTCCGCGTTGGGTCACATGCAGTTCAAATCTGGCCCACTCGGCCTGCGCGGGCTGCCGCGCGGGTAGGCCGTGCGCCGTCGTCGTCCACCAATCAGGGCACAGCCCTGCCTATACTGTAAAATGTCTCCTTGGCGGGCACTTTGAATGTGGTTCCCTCTACATTATGATACTGGTAAGCATTGATGAGTACCTTTTAGCAACTTCCTTTGAAACTAGGCCAATCCTAAGTTTCTGTTCATATTCATGTTTCTTGTTGATTGAGTTGAGATTGCCACTTGTGAGCCATGGATTGTTTAATCTTTTGTCAGTTACTTGCTTGGTAAGAAGGGACAATGAAGGTTGTAGAGGCTTAGAGTTTTGGAGAGGAAGAGGTTAGCTAATGAATTTATATCCTGGGTATTATTGAATTCAGAATCCCAGTTAATATTGTGAAGTGCATCTGTAAGATTGCCTAAAGCTGATTCACTGTGTAGCCTAAATGAAAGTTTCTTGCTTTTTGGTAGTGTTTCTGATCAGGGGAAGGAAGACACCAACTCATGGGGCCGTAAGTTTTATTGTCATGATAAATAATTCTGCAGAAGTAAAACAGGCTTCTAAATAGGACTTTACAAATGTAACATAGCCGTGGCTAACTCAAAGTACACGAAACATCTTAAATTGTACACCCGTAGTCAAATAACGTAATCTTATAGCCTAGTAACAAACTCTGCAGAAACCTAATGTCCTAATGTCTAGAATTAGCAGTGAGGCGAATGTAACAAATCTAATTCTAAGTATAACAGGACACCAAAGTGAACAACATAACATAAGGGAAACCCTAGCTGGAGAATAATCAGGCGGCAGAAAATACATAGTGACTGGGGAAGCCTGATATGTATTTGGAGAAGAAAATAACCCCAGGCCAGAAGCCGAGCCGCCAAGGAAGAAGGAATTACCTGACAAGGTAGGGCTTACTAGTAGAATGGCTGAAAGTCAAAGTAGTAGCTGCGGACAGCGGAACACTTGGGGACGGGCGCTGCACCCCCACCTCGCAGGCCAGCAGGCCGGACCCCCCCCCCCCCCCCCGAAGGGCGAGTGCCCGCTGGCCGCGAGGGAAACCTCAGGGTGGCAGAGCAACTACGCTACCAAACTAGGAAGGAAGGAAGGAGGACAGACTGGAGGAGCTCGCACGTCGCCTCGACTTATGCCCCCTGGCCCTGGCCCGTGGGCGACGGTCGGTGAAGGTGGGGGGCAGGGCGGCTGTAGCAGCCGCGGCAGTGTCGGCCTCGGTGGTTCCCATGCCCAGAAGGCTTGTGACATGAGAGGGCCCCCGAGCCTGCGCGATGGGCGCCTGCAGCGTCGTCCAATCGTCGGCCGAAAAAAGGTGGAGGCTGCGACGATGTGCCACCCGCCGCTTTGCCGGCAGGGGCCTCTGGGAAGTGTGGTCGCCGTCCACATCAGAGCCGCCCGAGGAGGCCCCCGAGGAGGGGGAGGCAAAGCGGGCGGGTTTCGTTCTGGCCCAGGCCGGCTGCGTCCTCACACCACTACGCTGTTGTCCTCGCACGACGTCGCCCGAGCCCTCTTCCGTGTTGCAGTTGCTGCGTGATCCGGCTTCTCGCCACTGCGGAAAATGAAAAAGTAAGCATCGGCAGGTCTAACGGGGGAAAAAAAAAAACAGGCAGGGAGTCCCAGCTGCCGCACCGGCAACCGTCACATACACAAGTAGACAAAAGCAAGGTAAAGTTAAGTGTCCATAGTGATTGAGAATACCGGACATAGCCAATGCTATCGTAATAAAAGCCAATGTAATAAAATCTGAGCAGTTAAAATAGATTAAGAGAGTAATATTCATGTATAGATTGAACAGTATTATTCATGGTATAGTTTGGTTATAATAAGACCGTATTATTCATTGTATAGTTTGTTTATATTAAGAGTATTATTCGTGGTATAGTTTGGAAGAATTCAAACAATAATAATCTCAAAAGTGAAAAGCAAAATTATTTGAGTATCCCACTAGAAATGTACACTGCTTTAACACTGCAACAGTGTTATTAAGTAAATACCGGGCATAACTGAAGCTGGACTATGTAACAAATTAATCTTAGAAACTTAAATAATATAAATAACATAGCGAGGCCAAAACAGTAAGAAAGGCATGAGGCTTAAGCAGGCTAGAAAACAGAGAATAAATAGCGGAGTAAATACAAGACAAACTGAAACTGAACAAGTAAATAGCTTAAGACCGTATTATAATATACTTGTATTTAAGCTGAACAAATAAAAGATATAATATACTTGTATTTAAGCTGAACAAATAAAAGAGTAAACAGTGATAATCATGGATAATTTGGGTAGATTAAAGCAGGACTATACAAGGTATAGGATGGTTAGGTTGAACAGTAATATATGCATGTTATAGTTTGGATAGATTAAAACTGTAATGTTCATGGGATAGATTGGTTAATTAAACAGTGCTTATTCATGGAATAGATGGTCTAGATTAAAACAATAATAGTCTCAAAAGTGAAAACAAAATTATTTGCATATCCGACGGTAATGGACACTGCCTTAACGCTGCAACAGGAATAGTAAGTAAATACAAGGCATAACTGAAAGCTGAACAAAGTAATAAATTAATTTAGGGAACTTAAATAAATGATAACATGGCGTAGCTCACCCAAACCGACAGACCGCTCTACGGCATGCGCCTACCCTGGAGGAGTAGAACAGAACAGTGAGAACGGGAGGGGAATATTATATTCTAATAATAGAATAAGACCGTAATATAATGTACTTGCATATAAGCTGAACAAATAAAAGAAACAGTGGTAATCATGGGAAGATTTGGTAGCTTAAAGCGGGATTAATCAAGGGATAGGATGGTAGGTTAAACAGTAATGTGCATGGTATGGTTTGGATAGCGTAAAACTGTAATGTTCAAGGGATGGAATGGTTATTAAAACAGTACTAATGAAGGGAGAATGGCTAGCCTAGCAATAATATTCTCAAAAGTGAAACAAAATTAGTTGAGTATCCCACAGCAATGGACACTGCATTAACGCTGCTAGAGGAATAGTAAGTAAATACAAGGCATAACTAAGCTGAACAATGCAATAAATTAATTTAGAAACTTAAATAAAAGATAATAACATAACATAGCCCACCCAAGCGGACAGACCGCCCGACGGCATGCGCCTGCGCTGGAGTAGGACAGGACAGGGAAACAGGAGGGAACGTGTACGTGCAGGAACAACAGGCGGTTACACCGAGTGGACGAGACGTCATGGAACAAACGGGCCGGTGTACCCCGGTCAGGCCAAACGGCTGGGGCGAACATAACGTGGGACATCGCAACCATCTGGGGACGAACAAACCGGGATACACCGGCCAGCCCAACGACTGGGGACGAACAAGCCGGGATACACCGGCCAGCCCAAACGACTGGGGACGAACAAGCCGGGATACACCGGCCAGCCCAAACGACTGGGGACGAACAAACCGGGATACACCGGCCAGCCCAAACGACTGGGGACGAACAAGCCGGGATACACCGGCCATCCCAGACGACTGGGTACGAACAAGCCAGGAAACACCGGCCATCCCAGTCGACTGGGTACGAACAGATCGGGCTACACCGGCCAGACTGAACATCTGTGTACGAACAAGCCGGGCTCCACCGGCCAGACAAAACGTCTGTGACGAACAAGCTGAGCTACACCAGCCAGACAAACAACTGGGACGAACACGCTGGGCTTCACCAACCAGACAAACAACTGGGACGAACAAACTGGCTTCAACAGCCAGACAAACGACTGGGGCGAACAAACTGGGTTACACCAGCCAGGCAAACAACTGGGACGAACAAACTGGCTTCAACAGCCAGACAAACGTCTGGGACGAAGGAACTGGGCAACACCCGCCAGACAAACGTCTAGGACGAACAGGCTGGGCTACACCAGCCAGACAAACGTCTAGGACGAACAGGCTGGGTTACACCAGCCAAACAAACTACAGGGACAAACAGGCTGTGCTACACCAGCCAGACAAACGTCTAGGAACGAACAGGCTGGTCTACCCTAGCCAGACAAAACGCCTAGTTATGGACAAAACGAGCAACACCGGACGGACAAACAACTGGCACGAACAAGCAGGCATCACCGTCCAGACAAACGTCTGAAGAACATGCCGGAAGACACCGGCTGACGCAAGGCAGCCAATAACAAGAAAGTGTTGGGCCTACCCACCGGGGCACCGCCGCCACAAGGGCGGCTCCTGCCCGAGGCGAGAAGGGAGAAGGACAGGAAGGAAGCGAACACAGCCCAAGGCAAGCGCTCCTCGAAGCGCCATGCCACGTGGGTGATGCCGTCCTTGGCATAGGCCCCTAGGGTCGGGCCCTAGGGACAAAGACAACTAAATACCCGGCCAGGAGGCGTCGCCACCAGGGTGACGCCAGGACGCTCGCAGGGAGCCTGTCCGGCCACGCACGGCCAAGCGCATCACGAACCCTGGCCCCTAGGGCCATGCCTAGAAGGCGCAACAAACCAGGTTCCAGGGAAAACGCCTGGGACGGGGAAGGAAACGAAGGGCATCCTTGGGGCGAGTGCTTCACCGAGCTCCAAGCCACGTGGGCGCCGCCTACCGGGCTTTGGCCCCAGGGCTCAGAACCCCGGAAACCGCCGCGTGGCGTCGCCACAGAGGGCGATGCCAGACCACAGAAGGAGCCTGGCCGCGCACGCACGGCCAGGCGCGGGCGAAACATGGCCCCTAGGGCAAGCCTAGGGGCACAGCAAACCGGGGAGGGCACACCTGGGACGAATGGTCCACCGAGCATGCAAAAGGGCCGGGCCCCAGGGCACAGGACCACCGAAACCAGGCCACAAGAAGTCGCCGCAGAGAACCAGCGCACCAGTCCCGACCTGGAGGCGCGCCAGCAACCCCAGGGAGGCAAGCAGGCGGAAGGCCCTAGGGAACTAGCTAAGCGGCACGAACGGGCCGCGAGGGACGGCGCAAACACACGCCAGCACTGGGGGTAGTCCTGACTAACTTGTACAGGAAACTCTCTTACCTTAGGGTTTGCTGGGTAGGGCAGGGGGCCCCTGCGGTACCGGCCTGGGATGTGGAAGGCCCCAAAGGATCAGAGAACATCAGATCTGGGACCATAGTAGCGGGGATGGAGTCCATTTGCTAGAGAAATCTCGTGTACACAGTAAACAGAACGTAGAAGTGGTAAGGGTACTGGCCCACGTGTCGATGAGGCGTGATGCTGAGCGTGGAGCCGCTTCGTGAATCGTGGACCGGGACGGGAGAGGGAGTGAGAGCGAGACCTGACTTCGCGCGCTTTTATGCCACCCAGGCTGGCCGCACCGCGCCTTGCGGAACGCGATGCGCAATTGTCTCTTCCTTCCCCATCAGAAACTCCACCGCCTTTCGTCAAAAGGCAGTGGCCATTTATGTCCATGTTCGCTATGAGAAAGGTAGGATAGTGGTCAGTTGTTCTGTTGTAGATTATACCAGATACAAGGGGAGCTGTTATGTTTGTCCATATGTGGTCCAAGGTAGTGGCTGATGTTTGAGTGACTCCGGTAGGTTTTTTTTTTTATTAGTCCTACAGTTATGAATGACTTTATAACCAGCTAAGTTGTAGAGTTGGGTATAGTCTTTATTTAGCCAAGTTTCTGTTAAAATAATGAACGCTAAGTTGGTACCTAGTGCTGTGAGTAATGCATTTAAATCGTCAAAATGTTTACCAAGTGATCTAACATTTTGATTGTAAACTGATAGACAGGTGCTATTTTGGAGTTTGTTTTTAGCCTGGTGTGCTGTGAAATACTTGCAATAATGATGTGCTGGTTGGTGTAGATATGAGACAGAAGATTTTGATCAGGATCAATATCAGTGTGCATGGAGATGCAGAGGGATCACGATACAAGATACACGATAAAGCAAAACACAATGAGAGGGCAGCATACTTGGCCCTCACCTCTTTCTCATCTTCATTAATGACCTTCCAAATGCCTCCCAACACCTCAAACCTATTCTATTTGCTGACGACACAACCTTCATTTACTCCAGTCCTGACCCCCTTGCTCTAAATGCCACAGTAAATACTGAGCTAAATAAAGTCCATCTTTGGCTAACTGCCAACAAACTCACCCTTAACATTGACAAAACTTTCTATATTCTGTTTGGCAATAAATCCTCTAATCAAATAAATCTCAAAATAAACAATACCCAAATTTGTAACAAATTAGATGGAAAATTCCTTGGCGTTCTCATTGATCACAAGCTGAATTTCCAGGGACACATTCTAAATATATCAAAAAAAGTTTCAAAAACTGTTGGCATTCTTTCTAAGATCAGATATTATGTACCCCGCCCTGCCCTGGTTACTCTCTATTACTCCCTTATCTATCCATATCGCAACTATGGTATTTGTGCTTGGGGTTCTACTACCCAAAATCATTTACGTCCTCTAATTACTCAACACAAAGCTGCTATTAGGACAGTATCCAACTCTAGCCCCAGACATCACTCGGTACCCCTACTCAAATTTCTGAATATGTTAGATATTAAGTCACTGCACATTCTCTCTTGTGTATTATACATATATAAAATGCTGAACTGTAATGCCAATCCTGACCTCAAAAGCTTCATTGAAGCTGCTGAAAATTCGTGTTAATTTCGTCTCCACTCAACGTTGCATGGCCTAACTGCTGCCTAGCACGAGTTAAGTGCATGGAGACTTAATATGCCATAACTCACAGTGAACCTCTACAGTAATCAACCAAAATTAACCAATTTTCGCCTGCCTTTCTACGACCCTTCTGCCAAGTGTTCCCTATACGCTAGTCATCCCTACTATAATTCACCAAGTATCTACCTTTAGAAACGCTACCAAGAGTCTATTCGTCGAAAACATGCCCAAACATAACAACAAGCAAGGTAGGGGTGCCTCTCGCTCTGGTTCCATTACTCCTAGAGTTCTGAATGAAACACTGGCAACGCCGCAACCCTCGCCGATGTTTGTAAACACAGCATCCGCTCCCCCTCCTCACTCCCCCCCCCCTTCAACTCACCTCGGATCTCTAGCTGTAGAATTCACTCAATCTATGGCTCCCTGTATAAACTTCAAACCTCTCCGAAGTAATCCATGGCTCCAGAAACTGCACAACCTTGTGAAAATGCAATCAGAAGCTATTTTGGCCCTCCAAGACACAGTCACCCGACAACAACATACCATAGACCGCCTCCTTGAATCGTCGATGAACAACAACCAAGAAATTCTCAACATACAAACTGTTGCAAATGATGCAATGGATCAAATACGTAAGATTCGGGCCGAAGAAACCCTCACAGCTCAAAGTGACCTCCTTAAAAAGCTGGAAAAACAGATCAATCTCCTTCAGACTCACCAGACGGCTTCCAAAGATGACCAAGAGCAACAACAACTTCATGACTCCCTGATAATTAGCTCTACTGATCTACCTGATGAACAACAAGGTGAGGATTGCTGTAACATAGCCAACACCCTAATTAATTCAAAGATCAGTGTCAATGTTCAAATCAAATCGGCTATTAGGATAGATAAAAACAATCCCCGTAACAGGAGAATGCTCATCAAACTTGCAAATCCCTCTGCGAAGTTTGACCTCATACAAACAGCTGCTCAGCAAAAAACCAACCTCTATATAAATGAGTGTCTTACAAAGCAGCGTGGATCCCTCCTCTACAGGCTGCGCCAAATTCGCAAACAAAACCCTGGTCTTATCAAGCAGTGCTACACTAGGAATGGTACGATTTTTGCGAAGAAAGAAGGTACAGGAAAAAGATATGAAATAAAATGTGACCAACAACTCCTGGCCTTCTTAAGTGATTGTGGTATATCTGAAAACCTGAACCCGACCAATGCCAGTACTTAAAATAACTCTTTCAGTGCCTGAGCCTAACCTAACTTAATCTAACTTTGTCTAAGGTGCTGTCTCTGCCTTACCATTTACCTGATGTTCTCTTATTCATATAATTTCCTAAATAATCTATCAAGTCTCCATGCACTTATGCAAGCATCTACCTCAGTTTCATTGTAAAATTTTACTCTTAAATCTAATCTTACCCTATTCCATTTATATTTTAAATTTATTTGTATTGATCTATGTCATTTATTGAAATCAATTATTGATCTCATTTTTGTTCTTTTAATTAAGTTCATACTAATTATAAGTTAAAACTAAGCTTAATAAAATTTATTATCTTTAAGATTATTTTACTTTACAATTATCATTTGTCAATTTTTTTTATATATTCATCTTGACAGTCTCTACTGATTTTTTGTTCTCTCCACCAAACTTGTATATCCTCCATGGCTATCTAGTGACCTTAATTCTACCTCTAATTGTTTCAATTCTTTGTTTACTTGCATTTATTGTTGTGTTTTGCCATAATTATTCTCTAATTTAGCAGACTCAATACTTTGTAAGCTCTTATTGTATTGTTATATTATTATATTGTGTTTTGCTATAATTACTTCCTATTTTACAGCAGATTTGTTTTTCATCTGTTCATGTAATTGCTTATCTTATTGTATTGTGACATTCTTTTCTATATTGTTATATATTTTCTGTCTATTGTTACTTACAGTGTACCTGAGAGTACCTGTAAGCAATCTACCTCATTTTTCATTTTTGCTCAATTTTTTTTTGTATTGCTTAGTCTTGTTTATATTTTTGTTTTGTATATCTATATCTTGTGTTTTGTATAGTCCATGTTTATATGGTTTTTTCTTTAATCTCATTTATTACCTAGGTTTCCTAGCCTAGCCATACTCCCTTACTCCATTGTACCCCTGTAAGCCCCTTTTGTGTTTGTTTGGTACAGTATTGTGTACATTTTTTTCTTTTTGTTTTTCTTGTTTTTCCTGCAATCAGCATTTTTTATGCAGTCAAGTATAGACCCAGAACTTAACCTCTTATCCACTATCTATGACAATAATCACTTTAATGATCTAAATTGCAGATATTTTGCAGCACATGATGCAAACAATGTATTAACTCATAATCACAATATCTCTGTAATCAATTTGAACGTTAGATCCCTAGGTAAACACTTCGATGATGTTAGTGCCTTGATTGAAGCTATTGACAACAAATTCTCTTTTATTATACTTACTGAAACATGGTTGAAAGAGGATACTACTCAGCTCTTTAACATGCCTAACTACTCAGCAATCCACAACTGTCGTCAACTTCAGAGAGGTGGTGGCACTGCTCTTTACTACCACCAAGAACTAACATGCTTAAAAGAAATTAGAACTAGAGACTGCTATGGGGAGTATATCTTCGCCAGCTTCAGAGTCAAGGGTGCCGAGTCTATCCTGTCTGTGGGTGCAGTTTATAGAATTCCTAACACTGATGTGTCCGAATTCAACTCAAACCTTAGAAATCTAATACTTGATAACAGACTGAACAAAAACCACCTAATTATCGCAGGGGACTTTAATATTGACCTCTGCGAGCCAGAACACCCTACTGCTGTTAGCTTCCTCAACTGTATGAATTCCTGCTTCCTCATACCCTTAATCACTAGACCTACTAGAATCACTGATAGCACTGCCACGACTCTAGATCACATCTGGACAAATATAACCTCTCCGCTTACTTCAGGTATAATCACCGATAGCGCTACAGACCATTACCCCACATTTCTCTTAACTAACATTAGCAAACCACCTCCTGAGTCAAGAGAGATACGTTTTAGACTACACAATGAAACTGCTTTAGACAATTTTATAACTGCTACTGATAATGTCAACTGGGAGTCCGAGTTAGGTAACATAGAGGACATCAACCTAGCAGTTCAATCTTTTCTTCAAAAAACTCTTAGCCTTTATAATACCCACTGTCCTATGCTTACAAAACAAGTCACAACCAAAAGGCTTAACAATCCCTGGCTTACAAAGGGAATACTTAAATCTATTAATAAAAAACATGACCTTGAGAAAAAGTATAGGTTAGGAATTGTCTCCAAAGAATTCTCAAAGAATTACTCATTATTGCTATCTAAGATAATTAGACGAGCCAAAACTAAATACTACGAAGATAAATTTACCCAAATAAAGAGCAACATTAAACAAACATGGAGAACAATTTCACAAATATTGGGATCAAAGAAGTCTTTAAATAACAAACCGACTCTCCTGTCTAATAACGTTGGTCAGCTTTCAGCCTCTGATTCTGCTATTAAGTTCAATAGGTTCTTCTCTTCCATTGGTTCATCCCTTGCTAATGATATTCCATCTTCCAGTACTGACATTAAGGACTATCTTACAGGGAACTATCCCCAGTCTCTGTACCTAAAGCCTATTAATTCCATTGACGTCAATGAGATAATCCTTTCCCTTAAAACCAAGTCTGGTGCCCCTGAGGAGATACCAACTTTAATCTACAAAAAAGCCTCCAGATCTTTAGCCCCTGCTATTGCTTTGCTCTTCAACAAGTCACTTGAACTCCAAACCTTTCCAGATATCCTAAAAAAAGCGAGAGTAACGCCTGTCCACAAATGTGGTGATCTCACAGATGTTAACAACTACAGACCTATATCAGTCCTGCCAAACTTGTCAAAAATTTTTGAAAAACTAATCTATAAGCAGCTTTACTCATATCTAGCCAAACTCAATATACTTAGCCCTTGCCAATATGGCTTCAGGCCCAAAAAAAGCACTAACGATGCTCTTATTAGTATGCTTAACTCGATTCATACAGCTCTTGATAAAAATGAGTTCCCTGTTGGGTTATTTGTGGACCTGCGTAAAGCTTTCGATACTGTCAACCAGCAAAACCTTCTTCTTAAATTACATCATTATGGTGTCAGAGGACACTCCCTACAATACCTCAAATCCTACCTTACTGACAGGCTCCAATGTGTTTCTGTGAATAATACAATTTCTCCCACCCTACCCATCAACATTGGTGTTCCCCAGGGCAGCATACTTGGCCCTCTCCTCTTTCTCATCTACATTAATGACCTTCCAAATGCCTCCCAACACCTCAAACCAATCCTATTTGCTGACGACACAACCTTCATTTACTCCAGTCCTGATCCCCTTGCTCTAAATGCCACAGTAAATACTGAGCTAAATAAAGTCCATCTGTGGCTAACTGCCAACAAACTCACCCTTAACATTGACAAAACTTTCTATATTCTGTTTGGCAATAAATCCTCTAATCAAATAAATCTCAAAATAAAAAATACCCAAATTTGTAACAAATTAGATGGCAAATTCCTTGGCATTCTCATTGACCACAAGCTAAATTTCCAGGGACACATTCTAAACATATCAAAAAACCAGCGTTGAATGTAATGAAACGCCATTTTCTGGGTGAGTCCCGGAGGCTCCCCGGAGCTATCCCAGGCTGATATGCTAATGTCAGACTTTGGCATCAGTCATGTGTATGGAGTTCTTAGGCCTACCGGGGACCATGGCCAGAACCGGGCCCCCTCAGAGAGGCAAGGGGAGCAATGGCCTATAGAAGCCCCCGTGTAGTTGGAATCATTCTATGTCTGCCATCGACCGGAACAGGCACCCAGAAAGGTAAGCGCCCCAAAACAAACCCCTATTCTGGTTAAAATTGCTACCTAAAACCGAACTAGTGGATAGAACTCCCCAACCGAAAACAAGCAAACTAGTGTGACGTCACACACTGCCGCGCCGCTGTCTGCGCAGCTCCCCCCTCCCTGGGAGGGGGAAGGGGGAGCCCCAGACCCTCCGCGCCGGCTACCCACACCTCAGTTCTTGAGGCTGGATGTCAAAAACGCGAAAAACCGCCGACCGGAGGGAGGGAGGGATGCCGGGGAGCCTCCGGGACTCACCCAGAAAATGGCGTTTCATTACATTCAACGCTGGTTTTCTGGGGGGAGCCCCGTCGGCTCCCCGGAGCTAACTACCCACAGACAGAAAAAGAGGGACTTACCCGGGAGGCGGTCGTCGCTCACCCCTCAACTCGAAGCCGAGACAACTGGCTGCAACCGCCGACCCAAAGCAACACAGGCCCGACGAGGCCCAGGGACATTCACAAGGTAACGAGCAGCCAGGACCCTGTTCGACCGCCAAAATCCCCGCGCCCGAATATCAGACCAAGACATATTCCCAAAGACGGCAGCAAGAGCCGCGAACTTACGAACGTCATGGGCACGGGGATAGATCGCAGGCTGGCTGGACCTAATAACCCTGCGGACGACCTCAGAGACCCGAACCCGCGAACAGGTTAGAAGGGAAACTGGATCAACCCACAGCGCGTCTCCGGACACAGAAGCTGTGGCGCGCAAATAACGGCGAAGCGCCGCACGATACGAAGCGACAGTGTTAGGCATAAGATGACGGTCCTGAAACAACCACGAGAGGAAGGACAAGACCACCCGAACAGACAAGAAGCTAACACGACGAAGACGCAAAAAGAAACGGAAGGACCGCCAGGAAACTTCATACTGCCGCCGAGAAGAAGCCCTCAGGTGGGACACCAACAAGGAGGCCACTTGATCACCATAGAGATGATGATAGACTCGAGTCAAAAAAAACCATACGCGAAGACTCGAGGAGAAGATCGAACCAGCTACGTGACGTACTGGCCCGATCTGCTGAAAGAGGCGGAGCCGCGGGAAAATCCTCGGGTTCGGACACCGAGCAACCAGCGCCTGAAACCAAGGCTGCGCCGGCCACCAAGGGGCCAGAAGGACAACTCTCCCCCGGTAAGTCTCTTAGCGAGTCAGGACCTGGAGCAACAGCCGAACCGGGGGAAAGAGGTATAGGAACCCCCACCTCGACCAGCCTAGCCGAAAGGCATCGACCCCGACGGCCTCGCAATCGGGGAAGGGCGCCGCATAAACGGGAAGACGCCGCGAAGAGGTCCACTTCAGGGCGCCCGAACGTCTGGCAAAGCCAACAGAAGGACTCGTCGTCGACCGTCCACTCCGTGGAGAGGGGAACGAAGCGAGACAGGGCGTCGGCCAAGACGTTGGACACGCCCCGTACGTGAACCGCCAGGAGAGCCAAACCCCGAGAACTCAGCAGACGAGTCACCCGAAGCGACCAACCCCAAAGAGACAAGGACCGCATCGAACCCCCGCGGTTCAGGCAATGAACCACCGGAGAGCAGTCCGAATGGAGCCGAATCGTCGATCCGCGGGCCACCCGAATCCTCCCCAGAGCAAACCACACCGCCGCGAACTCCCGCACCGTACTGTGAGCTCGACGGAAGGACGGATCCCAACGCCCCTGGCCGGCCTGGTGAGCACTGGTCACAAAACCCCAGCCGAGAGACGACGCATCCGTGTACACATCGAGCGAGGGCTCGGGTAGGTGCCAAGGCACTGAACCCCGAAAAACCCGAAGAGGAAGCCGGTGACGCAGCAACCGACGCAAGTCCCCCGGGGTTCGAACTCTGCGATCGCGAGAGAGGCGGATGGGGGAACCCCGAAGGAACCAGAACAGCCGTCGAAGCCAAACCCGACCCGGCGGGTAGACCACCATCGCGAAGTTCAGGCTCCCGCACAGCCCCTCGAGCAACCGCCGGGTGACCCGAGGGCCCTCCAGAAACAGACGAAGGCGGGACCGCAGCCGCAGGAGAGACTCCGGAGGGAGAGACAAAGAGGCGGTTCGAGAGTCCCACACGAGACCCAGCCAAGTCCGAACCTGAGAGGGAACCAGATGGGACTTCCTCCAGTTCACCAAGAACCCGAACCCGGCGAGCTGGGAAAGAACCAAATCCCTGGCTAGCAAGCAAGCTGACTGGCTGGGAGCCCAAACCAGCCAGTCGTCGAGGTAGGCCAACACCCGAACACCTAGGAGACGCAAACGAGCCACCACAACCCGTGTAAGGCGTGTGAACATGCGAGGTGCCAGGTTCAACCCGAACGGGAGACAATGAAAGCGGTAACTCAGACGCCCCACTACAAAACCGAGCCAGTCCCTGAACCGCGGATGAATCGGGACATGCCAATAAGCGTCCCGGAGGTCCAGGGACACCATCCAAGCTCCCGGCTCCAAGATGAGCTGAACCTGAGACAGCATAGTCACCCGAAAGGAGGGGCAATGAACCCAGGGGTTCAGACGGGACAAGTCCAGAATGAACCGCAGGTCCGCGCAGTCCCGTTTCGGAACCGGAAACAGACGGGAAACCCATCTGAGGGACGACGTCGTTTCGACGACGCCCAAGCGTACCCACTCCAAGACGACTCGACAGAGCGCAGGGGAAGAAGCCTGCCCTGCCAGCCCTGACCCCCCAAAGGGGGGAGGGGCCACCCAACGCCACCGCAGGCCGCGAGACACGACCTGAAAGGCCCACGAATCGTGGGACCAGGCGCGGGCGAACAGCAAAAGCCGCCCCCCCATCGCCCCTCGGGGGCAAAACGCGAAAGGGCCGGCGACCCTTACGAGACCCAGAACCCCGCACAGCGCGAACACCGCGCCGACCAGACGAGGGAGGGTCCGCAGGAGGAGCCAACCCCAAACCTGACACCAGAGGCCTACCACGACGAGAGGAACCCCGAGCCCTGGCACGACCTTTCCGGGAAGACCCACCCCGGGACCCCCGGAAAACCAACAAGTCCGACATCGGACGACAAGCCGCCGACGCAGCCTGAATAAACTGCGCCACGGCCGACTCCCCAAACAGGAGAGGACAAAAAGGTGAAGAACGCCTAAGAGCCAGAGCCCAAGCAGATTCCACGGAGGAACCCAGCACCGCCTGCCGACACGCGAGACGGGAAGCATAGAACAGGGAAACCGCAACCCGCAAAATCGGCGTGAACAGCTTCAACAAGGCAGCCGACGAACGCGCAGCCGAGGACAAGGTGCCGGACCCCGGGACGGACCCAAGCGTCCCCACCTCCTCCACGAGCCAATCCGAAGACAGCTCCAGGAGGGAAAAGAACCGCAAGGCCGAACACAAAAGGCCCCGGGCGCGCAAGTCCTCCGCCACGAGCGCCAGCCGAAAGGGAGGGAACCTGCACATGGAGCTGAATAACGCCCACATCGCGGGGAAGGGCAGGGGCAAACAAGCACTCATTCAGGTACTCAAGTTCACCCCCCAGGAAAACCTGAAGCACCGTGGAAGCTTCCCGCCACTTCAGCGTGCAGGAACGACAGAAGGAATGCCAGGAATCCAGACCAAACAAGGTGCAGTCTGCTAGCCAGGACGACTCCGGAACCTCATAACGGAGCCAGAAAGGGAACGAAGTCCCAAACCTGAACGGATCCATTTCCGAGGCATAATCCGGGTCACGCAGGAGGTAAGCTGCAAAGGCCGCTCGCACCACACCAGGTTGGATGCGATAAGCCGAAAACCTCCGGAAGGACGGAACCGACGTACCCGGGGGAACACGGAACCGATCCCGGGGAGGGGCCGACACCAAATCCAACTCGTACGCAGAGGGGGGAAAAGAAAACCCCACTCCTTGTAACAATAAGCCCCGCTCAGTGGGAAGAAAAACCCAGGCGGGGTCCAGCGGGGCCCAAGGCCCCCAAGTCAGCCCCTCCCCAGCCTCGAGGTCCGTCACCACAGGACCCGAGGCCGAGTCCTCTCCCCAAGCCCCGACCCCACAAGACAAGGACGGAGCAGCCGGAAAAGCTGGAGGAAGGGGGGCCCACTGGTCAGACCCTGAAGCTTCGGCCGGGAGACATGACTCGAATGCCTCTGCCGCCCCCCCGGAAGGGGCAACCCCTGAAGCTGCCCGAGTCTCGAGATCAAGTAACCCCTGCTCCGACCCCGAAACCCTCAGACGCTTCGGGGCCGGAAGCAGGGGCGGGGGACCAGAACGAACAGAAGGGGAAGGACGAGGAGGTGCGGACTGAACCAGGATCGAAGCGACCCCCACCCCCAAGTCCGGGTCTCGAAAAGCAAAGCGGGGCAGCCCCGGGGCATCCGGGGAAGAAACCAACCGAGCGCGTTGCAACAGACGAAACCTAGACTGCAACGCACGTGCCGCCCGTACCCGAATAGAATCATCAGAGGATTGGGTAAATTGAGTCACAAGCAAGCAGCAACACTCACAGGACTCAGGGTCGAAAGTATCACCGACCCAACAGGCAGCGTGGCAAAGGCAAAAACAATGAGGGTCACCCTGAGACAAGGGGACCGAGCAACCCTCAAACTCGCACACAGCGAGTGGGGACTCCGGGGTCACATCCATCGGACCCACGCGCCCCCTAGGGGATTCCCAGGGTCCTGAGCGTTTACTTTAAGAGGACTCGCGCTCAGGTAGTCCCAGGAAGGGTGCTGCAAACCGGCGCCCAAAACTACCAAGCAAACTTCTAAAGCTGAACCCCAGGGACGTGTACACTCACGGGGACCTAGCAGGGGGCGCCACCGAGGAGAACAGTGGAAGGGCAAAACAAACTGAATAAAAGGACAGAACCCCCCACCAGGCAAAAACAAAAAGAAAAACAAAACCCCGCAAGAGGACAGCGAACCCCAAGGAACAGAGCCGGCCGCGATGTCGGGAAATACAAGCTGAGCAGCACCCTGCGCCCCTACCAGTGCAAACTGCTTCTTACCTGCCGGTAACAAGGGAGAACAGAACACCCAAGAGCCCAACAGGCGGCCGAAAACCCGAAAGGTAAAACGGACCAGCAGAGGCAGACCCCGAGGAGCCTGTGGAAGGTGGCCCCAAGCCCCAAGGGAAGTACTTACAGGGCACCTAGGGAAGGCAGCCCTAGGCGCATGCAGCACGAGTACTGAAGATAACTCCTGGCTCTCGCACCCACAAAACTAACACCACACGCAAAGCACAGTGCAGTAGCGACACCGGAGCCAGAGCACACGACCATCGCCTATAGCATCAGCCTCAAGAACTGAGGTGTGGGTAGCCGGCGCGGGGGGTCTGGGGATCCCCCTTCCCCCTCCCGGGGAGGGGGGAGCTGCGCAGACAGCGGCGCGGCAGTGTGTGACGTCACACTAGTTTGCTTGTTTTCGGTTGGGGAGTTCTATCCACTAGTTCGGTTTTAGGTAGCAATTTTAACCAGAATAGGGGTTTGTTTTGGGGCGCTTACCTTTCTGGGTGCCTGTTCCGGTCGATGGCAGACATAGAATGCTTCCAACTACACGGGGGCTTCTATAGGCCATTGCTCCCCTTGCCTCTCAGAGGGGGCCCGGTTCTGGCCATGGTCCCCGGTAGGCCTAAGAACTCCATACACATGACTGATGCCAAAGTCTGACATTAGCATATCAGCCTGGGATAGCTCCGGGGAGCCGACGGGGCTCCCCCCAGAAAAAGTTTCAAAAACTGTGGGGATTCTTTCTAAGATCAGATATTATGTACCACGCCCTACCCTGGTGACTCTCTATTACTCCCTTATCTATCCATATCTCAACTATGGTATTTGTGCTTGGGGCTCTACTACCCAAAATCACTTACGTCCTCTAATTACTCAACACAAAGCTGCTATTAGGACAATATCCAATTCTGGCCCCATACATCACTCGGTACCCCTACTCAAATCTCTGAATATGTTAGACATTAAGTCACTGCACATTCTCTCATGTGTATTATACATTTATTTATTTATTTATTTATTTATGCATATACAAGAATGTACATAAGGAATGTGAGGATACAAATATGGTAATTACAGTCTTGTAAAGCCACTAGCACGCGCAGCGTTTCGGGCAGGTCCTTAATCTAAGAAAATTTTAAGGAGGTAAATACTTGCAAAATTTATAGACAAAAAAATGATAACAGATTACATGGAATGAAAAAAAAAGATGAGAGAAAATTATAGGTACAGAATATTAAAGCACATAGGTAGCTATGATTGATTGCAATGACAGCTTAAAATGGTAGTTGACAACAAATTGGTAGGCACAATACAGCAGAAACAATATAAGATTGATTGCAATGACAGCTTGAATGGTAGTTGACAAAAATTGGTAGTCACAATACAGCATATGGCTAGCACATAAAAGAAGACAGCAATGAACACAATGATAAGGTTGTTTGATATTACATAAAAATTAGGAGATTGGGTAACACTAGGTACAGAGCAAATTTAAAGCTCAGTGTAGGAAACTAAATAGATGAAGTTAGGTACTTTTTGGTTTTGCTTTCAAATAAGGCAAAAGTTTTACAGTTTTTCAATTCACTAGGGAGTGAGTCCATAGACTAGGTCCCTTAATTTGCATAGAGTGTTTACACAGATTAAGTTTGACCCTGGGGATATCAAAGAGATATTTATTTCTGGTGTGGTGATAATGGGTCCTATTACATCTGTCCAGGGAGAGTTTCAGAGCATGGTTTGCATTTAAGAACAGGGTTTTGTAAATGTAGTTGACACAAGAGAATGTGTGGAGGGAGTTAATATTTAGCAAGTTTAGGGATTTAAACAAGGGAGCTGAGTGTTGTCTGAAAGCAGAGTTAGTTATTATTCTGATAGCAGATTTTTGCTGTGTGATGATGGGCTTAAGGTGGTTTGCAGTGGTAGACCCCCATGCACAGATACCATAATTAAGATAGGGGTAGATTAGTGCATAATATAGTGAGAGGAGAGCAGAGTTAGGAACATAATATCTGATTTTGGAGAGTATACCAACTGTCTTAGAGACTTTCTTAGTTATGTGTTGAATGTGGGTGCTGAAGTTGAGTCTCTTGTCTAGGAATAGGCCAAGAAACTTGCCATCATTTTTATTACTGATGTTAATGTTGTCTATCTGTAGCTGAATTGCATTTGATGATTTGCTTCCAAATAAGATGTAGTAAGTCTTTTCGATGTTTAATGTTAGTTTGTTCGTTGACATCCATAAGTGGACTTTTTTTAATTCATTATTCACAACATTATTTAGTGTATGTGGGTTGAGGTTTGAGTAGATAAGGGTAGTATCGTCAGCAAACAATATAGGTTTGAGAATATTAGAGACATTAGGCAGATCGTTTATATATATAAGAAATAGAAGAGGTCCTAAGATGCTGCCCTGTGGCACTCCAACGGTAATTGGTAGAGTGGAAGAAGTTGTATCATTGATGGTTACATATTGGTGTCTGTCACTAAGATAGGATCGGATGTAGTCAAGGGCAAGGCCTCGGATTCCATAATGCTGGAGTTTAAGTAAGAGGTAGTTGTGATTAACAGTATCAAAGGCTTTTCTTAGGTCAATGAAGAGTCCAATCGGAAACTCATTTTTGTCAAGGGCTGAGTAGATAATGTCAAGGAGACTAATGATTGCATCATTGGTACTCTTTTGGGACCAGAAGCCAAACTGGCAGGGGCTGAGTATGTCGAATTTTACGAGGTAGGAATAGAGCTGTTTGTAAATAATTTTTTCAAATATTTTTGATAGAATGGGTAGATTTGATATTAGTCTATAATTGTTTATGTCCGCCGGATTGCCTCCTTTATGGACTGGCGTTACTCTTGCTTTTTTGAGGATATCAGGGAAGGTGTGATACTCTATAGATTTGTTGATCAGTAGTGCTATGGGTGGGGCAAGGGCATGGGAGGCTCTCTTGTACACAATGGACGGAATTTCACTGGTGTTCCCTGCCTTGGTTTTTAGAGAATGTATGATGGACACAACATCTGCCGGGCTGATTGGTGAAAGGAGAAGAGAGTTTGGATAGCTGCCTGAGAGATATGTGTTAATATGTGTCTGAGTCTGTGGGATTTTACTGGCAAGATTAGCACCAACCGATGAAAAGAAACTATTAAATTCATTTGCCATTTCTAAGTCAGTTGACGGTATACCCCCATCCTTGTAGAGTTTTATTTGGTTATGTGAGTGTTGTTTAGTTCCTAGGATACTAGAGATAGTTTTCCAAGTGCTTTTCATGTTGCCTTTTGCTTCATTGAATCTATTCACATAATATGCAAGTTTTGCCTTTCTTATGATACTGGTAAGCATTGATGAGTACCTTTTAGCTACTTCCTTTGAAACTAGGCCAATCCTAACTTTCTTTTCATATTCATGTTTCTTGTTGATTGAGTTGAGAATGCCACTTGTGAGCCATGGATTGTTTAATCTTTTGTCAGTTACTTGCTTGGTAAGAAGGGGACAATGAATGTTGTAGAGGCTTAGAGTTTTGGAAATGAAGAGGTTAGCTAATGAATTTATATCATGGGTATTATTGAATTCAGAATCCCAGTTAATATTGTAAAGTGCCTCTGTAAGATTGTCTAAAGCTGATTCACTGTGTAGCCTAAATGAAAGTTTCTTGCTTTTTGGTGGTGTTATGTCCATGTTCGCTATGAGAAAGGTAGGATAGTGGTCAGTTGTTCTGTCGTAGATTATACCAGATACAAGGGGAGCTGTTATGTTTGTCCATATGTGGTCCAAGGTAGTGGCTGATGTTTGAGTGACTCGGGTAGGTTTGGTGATTGTGGGGATTAGCATACAGGAGTTCATGCTGTTAAGGAAATAGTCAACTTGAGAGCAATTTTGTTGACCCAGGTCAATATTAAAATCTCCTCCCAGAATGAAGTGGTTTTTGTTGAGATTGTTGTTTATAATAAGATTCCTTAGGTTGTCTGAGAAAGAAGCTATGTTAGTATTGGGAAATCTATAGATGGCTCCAATAGTCAAAGAAGATTTAAGGGATTTAATTGTAAACTGAGCAAAAGTATATTCACAGTAGTCATCTCTGTCACTAATAACACTGTTGCAGATAAATGTATCTCGGTAATATATAGCTGTGCCACCACCTTTTTTATTAGGCCTACAGTTATGAATGGCTTTATAACCAGCTAAGTTGTAGAGTTGGGTATAGTCTTTATTTAGCCAAGTTTCTGTTAAAATAATGAACGATAGGTTAGTACCTATTGCTGTGAGTAATGCATTTAAATCGTCAAAATGTTTACCAAGTGATCTAACATTTTGGTTATAAACTGATAGACAGGTGCTATTTTGAAGTTTGTTTTTAGCCTGGTGTGCTGTGAAATACTTGCAATAATGATGATCAATGTGCTGGTTGGTGTAGATATGAGACAGAAGATTTTGATCAGGATCAATATCAGTGTGCATAGGATGCAGAGGGATCACGATACAAGATACACGATAAAGCAAAACACAAGAATAAAAGCAAATACAATAATATAGTAACAATTTAGAAGTAAAATAAAGATCCAATAGATAGCCAGGATTACATATATAAAACGCTAAACTGTAATGCCAATCCTGATCTCAAAAGCTTCATAGAAGGTTGTAACAGAACCCATGAGCACCACACCAGAAATAAATACAGTTTTGATATTCCTAGAGTACGACTTAATCAAACCAGAAATGCTCTACAAATCAAGGGGCCCAGAATGTGGAATGACCTTCCCAACCATGTTAAAGACAGTACCTCTCTCAACCAGTTTAAGTTAAAAACGAAGCTATACCTAATAAATTCCCTGTAACCTACCTTACCCCTCTATTGTCAACCCATGTATGTTTTTTGTTTTGTTTTTTGTTTTTTAAATCAACGCTGTTTGAATGTAATTTTCTGTAATAATTTGTAATTGTATTTGTGCTGTTTTTTCAACAATGTTCCCCCCTCTTTTACCTCTATTTTTATTAGTACTCAACGCATTTTTTTCTTTTTACCCATTAGTTTTAAGCTCTAGTCAGTAGTGTTTTTTCCTGCCCGAAACGCTTTGCGTAATAGTGGCTTTAGGCATTGTATTGTACTAGCTCTATCTATAAAGCCAACAAACTTTGTAAAATCTCTTTATGTATGTACCTTTGCCTAAATAAAAATTATTATTATTATTATTATTGTTGTAACAGAACCCATGAGCACCACACCAGAAATAAATACAGTTTTGATATTCCAAGAGTACGACTTAATCAAACTAGAAATGCTCTACAAATCAAGGGACCCAGAATGTGGAATGATCTTCCCAACCATGTTAAAGACTGTGCCTCTCTCAACCAGTTTAAGATAAAAACTAAATACTACCTAATAAATTCCCTGTAACCTACCTTACCCCTCTATTGTCAACCCATGTCTGTTATTTTTTTTTTAATCAACACTGTCAACCTATTGTATTTGTGCTGCTTTTTCAGTCATGTTCCCCCTTTTTTTTTATCTTTATTTGTATTTGTTCTCAACACATTTTATTCTTTATGCTCAATTAGTATTAAGTTCTAGATATTAATGTTTTTCCTGCCCGAAACGCATTGCATAATAGTGGCATTAGGCATTGTATGTACTAGCTCTATCTATATATCGATCCATTAATGTAACATTACTTGTATGTATGTACCCTTCCTGAATAAACATATTTATTTATTTATTTACAAGAATAAAAGCAAATGCAATAAAATAGTAACAATTTAGAAGTAAAATAAAGATCCAATAGATAGCCAGGGAGGACACAGAAGTTACATAAAATAAAAAACAAAAAATCAGTAAAGACTGACAATATAAATGTAAAACAAAAAATAATAAGAAAAATAATATAAATATAAAGTAAAATGTTTATATAAAGTTTATATAAAGTTAAAGTTTATATAAAGTAAAATGATCTTGAAGATAATTAGCTTAGTAATGGTTAATTAAAATCCTATAATTGGTATGACCCTAAGAAAACAAAGTGAGCTCAAATAGATAATTCCGAGAGAAAAAAGAAAGAAAAAAAAGATGACATGTAAATCTAATTAAATCATAATTAATTAATATATATATATATATATATATATATACATATATATATATACATATATATATATATATATATATATATATATATATATATATATATATATATATATATATATATATATATATATATAAAGTAAATAAATAAATAAATGCCCATAGGACGCTACAAACGGATGCCAATCATTTCAAGTGTGTTGAATGCGGGCCAAAGATTCAGAAAACGTTCCAGTTCAATAAGTCACATGATTGTGCATACGGTTGACAAATCTCATGAATGTCCTGAGTGTGGCAAGGGATTCAGTTGTTTGCGACTTATAAAAACTCACAGGATGGTGCATACAGCTGATAAACCTCTCGTGTATCATGAGTGTGGAAAAGCTTCAGATGGTGCATTCAGATGATGAACATTACCTAGTTCCTTCATCTGGGAAGAATGAAGACATATTGGTGCATTCGGATGATAAAAACTAACTACTGTAGTTCAATTGATCAACAGACTGTGTATTATATGCAGACTGTATGTGGGTCTGCGGGCCACTCCAAACAACAGCCTGGTGGACCAAGCTCCACCAGGCCTAAAGCACAAAGTGGTCCACTGGCACCGGCAACTTCAACCATAAATGTTCTCAAACCTTACTAAAAATGATTGAATTAGACTAGACTGCAGCAATCTTAACCTTGTATCTGTTTCCACCAATCTTGTTCAGTACATGCTTCAACATATCAGCAATATTTGATATGTAAATATATACACATATATCCATATACAGTATATACACATACATATATAATACAAAAATTATCAAATTTACTTACTTAATATTACATTGTTATACATTGTATTGTTATACATTACATTGTTATTAATATACATTAATATTACATCTGCCTAATGTCTCTAATATTCTCAAACCTATATTGTTTGCTGACGATACTACCCTTATCTATTCAAACCTCAACCCACATACACTAAATAATGTTGTGAATAATGAATTAAAAAAAGTCCACTTATGGATGTCAACGAACAAACTAACATTAAACATCGAAAAGACTTACTACATCTTATTTGGAAGCAAATCATCAAATGCAATTCAGCTACAGAAGTAGCTGCAAATTCATCATTCAGCTAAAAATGATGGCAAGTTTCTTGGCCTATTCCTAGACAAGAGACTCAACTTCAGCACCCACATTCAACACATAACTAAGAAAGTCTCTAAGACAGTTGGTATACTCTCCAAAATCAGATATTATGTTCCTAACTCTGCTCTCCTCTCACTATATTATGCACTAATCTACCCCTATCTTAATTATGGTATCTGTGTATGGGGGTCTACCACTGCAAACCACCTTAAGCCCATCATCACACAGCAAAAATCTGCTATCAGAATAATAACTAACTCTGCTTTCAGACAACACTCAGCTCCCTTGTTTAAATCTCTAAACTTGCTAAATATTAACTCCCTCCACACATTCTCTTGTGTCAACTACATTTACAAAACCCTGTTCTTAAATGCAAACCATGCTCTGAAACTCTCCCTGGACAGATGTAATAGGACCCATTATCACCACACCAGAAATAAATATCTCTTTGATATCCCCAGGGTCAAACTTAATCTGTGTAAACACTCTTTGCAAATTAAGGGACCTAGTCTATGGAACTCACTCCCTAGTGAATTGAAAAACTGTAAAACTTTTGCCTTATTTAAAAGCAAAACCAAAAAGTACCTAACTTCATCTTCTTAGTTTCCTACACTGAGCTTTAAATTTGCTCTGTACCTAGTGTTACCCAATCTCCTAATTTTTATGTAATATCAAACAACCTTATCATTGTGTTCATTGCTGTCTTCTTTTATGTGCTAGCCATATGCTGTATTGTGACTACCAATTTTTGTCAACTACCATTCAAGCTGTCATTGCAATCAATCTTATATTGTTTCTGCTGTATTGTGCCTACCAATTTTTTGTCAACTACCATTCAAGCTGTCATTGCAATCAATCTTAGCTACCTATGTGCTTTAATATACTGTACCTACAATTTTCTCTCATCTTTTTTTTTTCATTTCATGTAATCTGTTATCATTTTTTTGTCTATAAATATTGCAAGTATTTACCTCCTTAAAATTTTCTTAGATTAAGGACCTGCCCGAAGCGCTGCGCGTGCTAGTGGCTTTACAAGACTGTAATTACCATAATTGTATCCTCACATTCCTTATGTACATTCTTGTATATGCTTAAATAAATAAATAAATAAATAAATAAATTGTAAATATTCAAGGTTTTGAAGACACTTTTCTTCTTGCGCTCAACAAGGTAAGGCTTGCACCACAAAGCATAGGGCTCTATCTTCTTCATCATTCATTTCACTGTCATTACAATATGCACCTCCCAACTAGGACAGCATTTGTACCTGTTACAATAATGCATTAACTTTAAGGCAATAGAGTATAATGTATGTCTTTCAATCTCAACATTAGATTTTATAACTTTCTAATGTAATAAATAAATACCATTAAACTTTTTTCTGTTTAACTGTTAGAAAAAATCAATTAGATATATAAAAAGAAATAAAAAAGATTACATGGATAGTAAAATCTGGATTCCCAACTACAATTTATATAGATGTGATAGAGAAACTAGGTCAAATGGAGGAGTAGGTCTGTATATTAAACAGCACCTGATGTGCACAGAGCTACTAAACTCAATGTGGTGGTAGACACTTTTCTTCTTGCACTCAACGAGGTAAGGCTTGTACTACAAAGCAAAGGGCCCTATCTTCTTCATCATTCGTCTCACTGTGTCATTACAGTTAAATTAAAATTAAAATTATTAAATTGTATTAAAATTCTAAAAATAAGTCATGCATTATATACAATTTGTGGAGAACTGTCTGCTGAGAAAAGCTGGTGTAGGGGTTGTCACAAGAGTGAGTAATAATCAAAGCTGATGCATGTAACATCCTTGTCAGGCATATGCAAAAGTGAACACTTCCAGATTTGGAGACATGCAGAAATGTAACATGTGGAAATGGAGGCATGCCAAAACAAAGACATGCATAAATTATAAATATTAGAAAATTAACTTTCGCAAGCAGCATGGTAGACACGGTTGGAACAAGTTAGGCGAGAGGGTGGTGGAGGCCAAAACCTTCAGTAGTTTCAAAGCATTATAGTTTTGGAGCTTTGAAGACTTACAGGATTGTGCATTCTGATAGGCTTTTTGAGTGTACTGAGTGTTTTGGAAAGAATCAAAGTACGGAGCAATGTTAAGAGTCACATTCAGGCAATAAACCTCATGAATGTTTTAAGTGTGGAAAAAGATTCAGTCAACTTGCTCATATGAAGGTTCACATGATGGTGCATTTGGGTTTTAAACCGTATGAGTATCCAGAATGTGGGAAAAGATTTAGTCAACTTTCTCATGTGAAGACTCACATGATCGTGCATACAGGTGACAAACCTTATGAATGTCCAGAGCGTGGGAATGGATTTGGTAAATTGGGACATACGAATACTGATTTTCGTTCTTTTCTGTTACTAGTAATTTTTTTAATTTTCTTACAATATACCTGTTAACATTATTAAATTTTTATACAAATTACCAAATTAATTTATCTGCGATTAAGAATCTGTCCAAAGCCCTATGGGTGTTAATTGCTTTACAAGAATTTAAAAATATCAATGCTTTGTACTCAAATAAACCTATGTACCTACTAGTGTATATATATATATATATATATATATATATATATATATATATATATATATATATATATATATAATTAAGTAAATAAATAAATAAATAATAAATAAATAAATGTTTATTTAGGTAAGGTACATACATACAAGAAATTTTTACAAAGATTGGTGGACTTATAGATAGAGCTAGTACATACAATGCCTAAAGCCACTATTACGCAAAGCGTTTCGGGCATGAAAAACTTAAATGACAAGCTTAATACTAATTGAGCATAAAGAGTAAAATGAAAACAAGAAATGAACACTGTTTTCCTAAAACGGTGGGTTTTCTGAGTGGAAGAGAAAACGGATGTCTGGAAGCTGACTTTAACCGCCCCAAGCTGTGCGCGCAACGAGCCGAGGTTATATACAATATACCAAGGCAGGGAACACCAGTGAAATTCCGTCCATTGTGTACAAGAGAGCCTCCCATGCCCTTGCCCTACCCATAGCACTACTGTTCAACAAATCTATAGAGTGTCACACCTTCCCTGATATCCTCAAAAAAGCAAGAGTAACGCCAGTCCATAAAGGAGGCAATCCGGCGGACATAAACAATTATAGACCAATATCAAATCTACCCATTCTATCAAAAATATTTGAAAAAATTATTTACAAACAGCTCTATTCCTACCTCGTAAAATTCGACATACTCAGCCCCTGCCAGTTTGGCTTCCGGTCCCAAAAGAGCACCAACGATGCAATCATTAGTCTCCTTGACATTATCTACTCAGCCCTTGACAAAAATGAGTTTCCGATTGGACTCTTCATTGACCTAAGAAAAGCCTTTGATACTGTTAATCACAATTACCTCTTACTTAAACTCCAGCATTATGGAATCCGAGGCCTTGCCCTTGACTACATCCGATCCTATCTTAGTGACAGACACCAATATGTAACCATCAATGATACAACTTCTTCCACTCTACCAATTACCGTTGGAGTGCCACAGGGCAGCATCTTAGGACCTCTTCTATTTCTTATATATATAAACGATCTGCCTAATGTCTCTAATATTCTCAAACCTATACTGTTTGCTGACGATACTACTCTTATCTATTCAAACCTCAACCCACATACACTAAATAATGTTGTGAATAATGAATTAAAAAAAGTCCACTTATGGATGTCAACGAACAAACTAACATTAAACATCGAAAAGACTTACTACATCTTATTTGGAAGCAAATCATCAAATGCAATTCAGCTACAGATAGACAACATCAACATCAGTAATAAAAATGATGGCAAATTTCTTGGCCTATTCCTAGACAAGAGACTCAACTTCAGCACCCACATTCAACACATAACTAAGAAAGTCTCTAAGACAGTTGGTATACTCTCCAAAATCAGATATTATGTTCCTAACTCTGCTCCCCTCTCACTATATTATGCACTAATCTACCCCTATCTTAATTATGGTATCTGTGCATGGGGGTCTACCACTGCAAACCACCTTAAGCCCATCATCACACAGCAAAAATCTGCTATCAGAATAATAACTAACTCTGCTTTCAGACAACACTCCGCTCCATTGTTTAAATCCCTAAACTTGCTAAATATTAACTCCCTCCACACATTCTCTTGTGTCAACTACATTTACAAAACCCTGTTCTCAAATGCAAACCATGCTCTGAAACTCTCCCTGGACAGATGTAATAGGACCCATTATCACCACACCAGAAATAAATATCTCTTTGATATCCCCAGGGTCAAACTTAATCTGTGTAAACACTCTATGCAAATTAAGGGACCTAGTCTATGGAACTCACTCCCTAGTGAATTGAAAAACTGTAAAACTTTTGCCTTATTTAAAAGCAAAACCAAAAAGTACCTAACTTCATCTTCTTAGTTTCCTACACTGAGCTTTAAATTTGCTCTGTACCTAGTGTTACCCAATCTCCTAATTTTTATGTAATATCAAACAACCTTATCATTGTGTTCATTGCTGTCTTCTTCTATGTGCTAGCCATATGCTGTATTGTGACTACCAATTTTTGTCAACTACCATTCAAGCTGTCATTGCAACCAATCTTATATTGTTTCTGCTGTATTGTGCCTACCAATTTTTTGTCAACTACCATTCAAGCTGTCATTGCAATCAATCTCAGCTACCTATGTGCTTTAATATACTGTACCTACAATTTTCTCTCATCTTTTTTTTTTCATTTCATGTAATCTGTTATCATTTTTTTGTCTATAAATATTGCAAGTATTTACCTCCTTAAAATTTTCTTAGATTAAGGACCTGCCCGAAACGCTGCGCGTGCTAGTGGCTTTACAAGACTGTAATTACCATATTTGTATCCTCACATTCCTTATGTACATTCTTGTATATGCATAAATAAATAAATAAATAAATAAATAAATAAATAAATATAAACCTGGACGGAGACTGCGGGGCCCTCTTCACGACAAGCCAGCAGCTGCTCTCTTACAAAACGGCTCACTGCTGCTCAGCGAGTCGTAAACACAGAAGTTTAGCCTGCTCAACTGTTCCCCCAGCATGGACCCTACACCAGTTCCTATCGACAACGTCTCGAAGCGACCCGTCAGGGGCGTCCTGCCCTTATCAACATTTAAGGTAGTGTTTGTGTAGTGGGCGCGCCGGACCAGTGTTTGTGTTGTTGGCGCGCAGGACCAGTGTTTGTCTCTGTGTTGGCACGCGCGCCCTGAAGCACGCCTGTTGGTTCAGCCTTGGTGACCAAATGCAAGTGCAGTGGTCCTAGAGGGGAAGGTGACCCTCGGTGTTATGGGGCACTGGTTTTTCTCCAGTAGGTGGCTGTTATTTGAAGCACATTCGGGAGGCCAGTCCACCACTCCACCTCCCCCAACTGCTCAGCCCTGTACCTTAAGCTCCCTCACCCAGTCGACGTGAGGTATGCTGCTTGGGCGACTTCTGTTGTGCCGTTATTTATTATTTACGTTATTTATATAAGTGCTTCTTTACAGTCTGTTAGTCATGGCGTGCTTCCTCACGCTACAATATTTACTGTAATTCTACCTTTGTTTTCGCCCCATGCCTATATGTTTATATATTGGGTAGTGCTGTTATTGTTGTTCCAGGACATTTAATGCTCAAGCCAGCTCCTATTCGTGCTGTTGTTTACTCTACTCTAAACGCTGGCTATATAAAATATTATATTATTGTCTTTCAGTTACAATGTGTTATGCCTCACAATTTATTTATCCGCAGTTTATTTATCTTGGACCCGTGATGCGGGTCCAAGCCTCTTGCTGTTACCTTGCTTGGGCTTGCAACTACGATTTGTTTCTCTCTGCAATTTAATTTATGCATTGCCCGTGCATGTTTTATTAACTTATTAATACTCTTGCTTCTTGTATTGAGTTATTTATTAAGTAAAGTAACCTAGGTTGTGCTAGTTCCTGAGTTACAAGCCTCATGCCTTTGACTTTAAGATTATCTTGGTATTGTGTATCATTAATTTACCGCAATTTATTACTGCAATTTATGTGGGTCAAGCCGCATGTTATTTACTCTTCCTGGTTTTGCAATTGTGATTGTTTAACTGCTGTTTGCCATTAAGTTATCAAGTAACTCAGCTAGGCTATGATAGGCGCAGAGTACGGCCCCCCAACCCCCTTGCCTCTTGCTTAAGATTACTGGCCCTGCATTTACGTTTAGTTACATCAGCTAACTATTCCCGCAAATTATGCAGCGTCTTGCTGCATGTGTATTTATTTATTACTGGTTTACAATTATGTTTGTTTATCATTTTGCTTATCGCTTTTAAGTTATTAGGTAAAGTCAGGTAGGTTAGGCTAGCTGCTGTCACAGGCCTCCGGCCTCTAGCTTTAAGTTTTCATGGACTTGTTTCTCCATGAGTTTACTTAATTTATTAATGAATTTAATGCAGTGTCAAGCTGCATGTTTTCTTTTGCAGATTTTACATTTAGCTTTGTTTTAACTTTTGCTTATATTGTTTCTGCTGTATTGTGCCTACCAATTTTTGTCAACTACCATTCAAGCTGTCATTGCAATCAATCTTAGCTACCTATGTGCTTTAATATACTGTACCTACAATTTTCTCTCATTTTCTTTTTTTTCATTTCATGTAACTGTTATCATTCTTTTGTCTATAAATTTTGCAAGTATTTACCTCCTTAAAATTTTCTTAGATTAAGGACCTGCCCGAAACGCTGCGCGTGCTAGTGGCTTTACAAGACTGTAATTACCATATTTGTATCCTCACATTCCTTATGTACATTCTTGTATATGCATAAATAAATAAATATTGCCTATAAGTTATTAGGTAAAGTCAGCTAGGTTAGGCTAGCTGCTGTGTCACAGGCCTCTGGCCCCTAGCTTTGTTTTCATGGACTTGTTTTTCCATAAGTTTCCTTAATTTATTAATGAATTTTATGCAGTGTCAAGCTGCATGTTTTCTTTTGCAGGTTTTACATTTATGTTTGTTTAACTTTTGCTTATTGCCTTTAAGTTATTAGGTAAAGTCAGCTAGGTTAGGCTAGCTGCTGTGTCACAGGCCTCCGGCCTCTAGCTTTAAGTTTTATGGACTTGTTTTTCCATAAGTTTCCTTAATTTATTAATGAATTTTATGCAGTGTCAAGCTGCGTGTTTCTTTGCTGGTTTTACATTTATGTTTGTTTAACCTCTGCTTTGCCTTTAAGTTATTATGTAAAGTCAGCTAGGATGTGATAGTTGCAGGGATCAGGCCCTTGCCTCTTGCTTTAAGTTTATTCTGGCCCTGTTTCCTCAGCAAATTTCCCGCATTTTACATCGCTCTTGCTGCATGTTTTTACTTTACTGGTTTACAATTGTTTGTTTAACTTATGCTTCACTTTTAAGTTAAGTAAAGTCAGCTAGGATGTCCTAGACGCTGTCTTCGGGCCTCATGCCTCTCCCTTTAAGTTATCTTGGACTCGTATTATGATTAGTTCCATCAGCAATTTATTGCTAGTTATGCATTGCCTAAGTGCATGTCATTTTACTTACCGTTTTACCTTTATACTTGTTTTCTTGACTTTGTCATTAAGTTATTAAGTACTGACATCTAGACGGTACCAGTTTCGTTTACCAGTACCAGTAAACGTTTCCAGTCGTTTTGTCTGCCCGGTGTAGCCCGAAAGAATCTGCAGCCTCCCGGCTGCTGGCTTATCCAGACATGTGTGGCCTCCCAGGCCGCTGGTTATCCGACGTATTGTCTGCATGGGGTAGCCCGGAAGATACTGCTGCTTCCCAGGCCGCTGGTTTATTCAGACGTTTTGTCTGCCCAATGTAGCCACGAAGGTTGTCATAGCCGCTGCCGTCTTCGCTGTCTGCGTTCGGGGGTCCATGTCCAGCCGACGTTCTTCCTGTGATGAGTTAAGCCGGCGATGTTATTCAGGTATTATATTTATATTGGTCATATAAATACGCGGCCTCTCAGGCCGCTGGTTTATCCAGACGTGTTGTCTGCCCGGTGTAGCCCGGACGTCACAGTGGCCCCCCAGGCCGCTGGTTTATCCAGACGTGTTGTCTGCCTGGTGTAGCCCGGAATATACTGCGGCCTCCCAGGCCGCTGGTTTCTCCAGACGTTTTGTCAGCCCAATGTAGCCACGAAGGTTGTCATAGCCGCTGCCGTCTTCGCTGTCTGCGTTCGGGGGTCCATGTCCAGCCGACGTTCTTCCTGTGATGAGTTAAGCCGGCGATGTTATTCAGGTATCTTATTTATATTGGTCATATAACGCCAAGAGTAACGCCAGTCCATAAAGGAGGCAATCCGGCGGACATAAACAATTATAGACCAATATCAAATATACCCATTCTATCAAAAATATTTGAAAAAATTATTTACAAACAGCTCTATTCCTACCTCGTAAAATTCGACATACTCAGCCCCTGCCAGTTTGGCTTCCGGTCCCAAAAGAGCACCAACGATGCAATCACTAGTCTCCTTGACGCTATCTACTCAGCCCTTGACAAAAATGAGTTTCCGATTGGACTCTTCATTGACCTAAGAAAAGCCTTTGATACTGTTAATCACAACTACCTCTTACTTAAACTCCAGCATTATGGAATCCGAGGCCTTGCCCTTGACTACATCCGATCCTATCTTAGTGACAGACACCAATATGTAACCATCAATGATACAACTTCTTCCACTCTACCAATTACCGTTGGAGTGCCACAGGGCAGCATCTTAGGACCTCTTCTATTTCTTATATATATAAACGATCTGCCTAATGTCTCTAATATTCTCAAACCTAAATTGTTTGCTGACGATACTACCCTTATCTATTCAAACCTCAACCCACATACACTAAATAATGTTGTGAATAATGAATTAAAAAAAAGTCCACTTATGGATGTCAACGAACAAACTAACATTAAACATCGAAAAGACTTACTACATCTTATTTGGAAGCAAATCATCAAATGGAATTCAGCTACAGATAGACAACATTAACATCAGTAATAAAAATGATGGCAAGTTTCTTGACCTATTCCTAGACAAGAGACTCAACTTCAGCACCCACATTCATCACATAACTAAGAAAGTCTCTAAGACAGTTGGTATACTCTCCAAAATCAGATATTATATTCCTAACTCTGCTCTCCTCTCACTATATTATGCACTAATCTACCCCTATCTTAATTATGGTATCTGTGCATGGGGGTCTACCACTGCAAACCACCTTAAGCCCATCATCACACAGCAAAAATCTGCTATCAGAATAATAACTAACTCTGCTTTCAGACAACACTCAGCTCCCTTGTTTAAATCCCTAAACTTACTAAATATTAACTCCCTCCACACATTCTCTTCAGATTCAGATTCAGATGTTTATTCAGGTAAGGTATATACATACAAGTGATGTTACATTAATGGATTGATATATAGATAGAGCTAGTACATACAATGCCTAAAGCCACTATTACGCAATGCGTTTCGGGCAAGAAAAACAATAATATCTAGAACTTAATACTAATTGAGCATAAAGAATAAAAAGTGTTGAGAACAAATACAAATAAAGATAAAAAAAAGGGGGAACATGACTGAAAAAGCAGCACAAATACAATAGGTTGACAAACAGTGTTGATTAAAAAAAAAGAAAATAACGGACATGGGTTGACAATAGAGGAGTGAGGTAGGTTACAGGGAATTTATTAGGTAGTGTTTAGTTTTTATCTTAAACTGGTTGAGAGAGGTACTGTCTTTAACATGGTTGGGAAGGTCATTCCACATTCTGGGCCCCTTGATTTGTAGAGCATTTCTGGTTTGATTAAGTCGTACTCTAGGAATATCAAAACTGTATTTATTTCTGGTGTGATGCTCATGGGTTCTGTTACAACCTTCTATGAAGCTTTTGAGATCAGGATTGGCATTACAATTTAGCGTTTTGTATATGTATAGTACACATGAGAGAATGTGCAGTGACTTAATGTCTAACATATTCAGGGATTTGAATAGGGGTACCGAGTGATGTCTGGGGCCAGAATTGGATATTGTCCTAATAGCAGCTTTGTGTTGAGTAATTAGAGGACGTAAGTGATTTTGGGTAGTAGAGCCCCAAGCACAAATACCATAGTTGAGATATGGATAGATAAGGGAGCAATAGAGAGTCACCAGGGCAGGGCGTGGTACATAATATCTGATCTTAGAAAGAATGCCCACAGTTTTTGAAACTTTTTTAGATATGTTTAGAATGTGTCCCTGGAAATTCAGCTTGTGGTCAATGAGAATGCCAAGGAATTCAAGCTCTTGTGTCAACTACATTTACAAAACCCTGTTCTTAAATGCAAACCATGCTCTGAAACTCTCCTTGGACAGATGTAATAGGACCCATTATCACCACACCAGAAATAAATATCTCTTTGATATCCCCAGGGTCAAACTTAATCTGTGTAAACACTCTATACAAATTAAGGGACCTAGTCTATGGAACTCACTCCCTAGTGAATTGAAAAACTGTAAAACTTTTGCCTTATTTAAAAGCAAAACCAAAAAGTACCTAACTTCATCTTCTTAGTTTCCTACACTGAGCTTTAAATTTGCTCTGTACTTAGTGTTACCCAATCTCCTAACTTTTATGTAATATCAAACAACCTTATCATTGTGTTCATTGCTGTCTTCTTTTATGTGCTAGCCATATGCTGTATTGTGACTACCAATTTTGTCAACTACCATTCAACCTGTCATTGCAATCAATCTTATATTGTTTCTTCTGTATTGTGCCTACCAATTTTTGTCAACTACCATTCAAGCTGTCATTGCAATCAATCTTAGCTACCTATGTGCTTTAATATACTGTACCTACAATTTTCTCTCATCTTCTTTTTTTTCATTTCATGTAACTGTTATCATCTTTTTTGTCTATAAATTTTGCAAGTATTTACCTCCTTAAAATTTTCTTAGATTAAGGACCTGCCCGAAACGTTGCGCATGCTAGTGGCTTTACAAGACTGTAATTACCATATTTGTATCCTCACATTCCTTATGTACATTCTTGTATATGCATAAATAAATAAATAAATAAATATAAATATGCGGCCTTCCAGGCCGCTGGTTTATCCAAACGTGTTGTCTGCCCGGTGTAGCCCGGAAGTCACAGTGTCCCCCAGGCCGCTGGTTTATCCAGAAGTTTTGTCTGCCGGTGTAGCCCGTGTAACGGTTCTATTGTTACGTAAAGTATGGTGACAAATAAACACAGACACTAAGATACTATATATATATTTGGTCGAATATACAGAAGTACACAGGTGATACTTTGGTGTGAGTTGAGCGTCGGTACAGTATCTCGCAAGTGTCTGGTCTAGACCACATTTGAAAGTAGACTAGTTAATGTTTGCTATTCTGCTGCTTATATGCTCGGGCAACACCTCACCGTGTTGCCCGGGCAACGCCTCACCTCATTCATCTCCAAAGGTTGACAGGAATATTAACAATGCATTTGGAGCGAGTATATTATTGGGATAATCTACTCGCTACAGAACTCCCCCTCCCAGGGGATGTACAGGATCGTCCGTTGTCGTAGGTGGCGGTGCTGCTGGTAACTGTGGTCGAAAAGTGAAGTGCGTAGTCGGCGGATGTGTCTCTGGATTTAGCAGTGTCGCAGACGTTGAGACGAAGCCTGGAGCAGAGCAGAGAGCTGAGTGAGGCCGGAGTCGTGGAGCTCTATGTGGGAGAGCGTGGCGGCTCGATTGAGAATTGTGAGTGTCTGAACTCGGGGAGCGAGAGCGTGGCGGCTCGATGCGGTCGTAGTCTGCTGTCTGCTCTGTGTCGAAGCTGTAGCGTCTTGGGTTGATTAGGACTGTACACGCCGAGTACCACATTGTTGACTGTGGAAATTGTAGTCTGGTACCAGAAGATGTAGGCAGTGTGTGGACAAGCTCGGTGTAGCAGGAGAGAAGAATGTGCATAATTGTTGCGTCCTTGGGTCGCTGGTGGAGCATTTAGATCCGGGGCGGATGGGCTCGGGCACCATGACCATAGGAGGTAATGTAGGCACGTAGTTAGGACAACGAGGTAATCACATCTAGAGCTGAATTGTCCTGAAGGCGACGAAGTGTCGGAAACGCAAGCTGTAAGTCCTGTACTGCGCAAAGGGCTTGAGTCGGCCGAGTATCAAAATGCAGTGAACATGTAGATGAATCTGATGACAGAGCAGCTGTCGTGGGCGTAGGACAAGCAGTGCCCTGGCAGCGACGGAGAGTCGGCAGGACAGGCTGTAGATCCAACATGATGTAATCATTGATGAGGCTGTCAGATGAGTGAGTAACGATCGTGGAGCAGCAAGCCGTAGTAGATGAAAATGCAGAGATGGACGCGATGAAAATCATAGCTGTGGCGAGGGTGTTGGCAGTGTTCCATCACAGCAAACAGTAGCAGTAGAGGTCCAGTGTTGTAGTCCATCGTGGCTGGGTATCGTCGAAACTCTCTGGGGTCACCAATGTAACGGTTCTATTGTTATGTAAAGTATGGTGACAAATAAACACAGACACTAAGATACTATATATATATTTGGTCGAATATACAGAAGTACACAGGTGATACTTTGGTGTGAGTTGAGCGCACTGATCGTCGGTACAGTATCTCGCAAGTGTCTGCTCTAGACCACATTTGAAAGTAGACTAGTTAATGTTTGCTATTCTGCTGCTTATATGCTCGGGCAACACCTCACCGTGTTGCCCGGGCAACGCCTCACCTCATTCATCTCCAAAGGTTGACAGGAATATTAACAATGCATTTGGAGCGAGTATATTATTGGGATAATCTACTCGCTACACCCGGAAGGTTTTCACAGCCACCGACGTCTTCGCTGCCTTCGTTTAGGGGTTGATGTCCGGCAGACGTTCTTCCTGCGACGTGTCACTGTGTTCTAGCGGCCGATGCTCGGTTGGGTCTGTTGCAGCTGGTCCAGCCGTCTGCCCTAGTGTCTGAGCCGCCACTCTCTTACTACGTTGTTGCTCAATTTTGGTGTCCAGCTGCTGCAGCTGTTGGTGTTCCGGCTGCTGACATTCCCGGCAGTCGGTGTTCAAGCTGCTGTGGGTACAGCTGTTGCTGTCCCAGCTTGCCGCTGTTCAGGCGGAACATGGTCCAGCTGCTGGCGTTCCAGCGGTTGTTGGACCAGCTCCCATGCTACGGCTGAAGTTGTTTCTGATGTTCCAGTTGAAGCGGTCCCAACTAATAATGGCCATCCTACTGCGTTCCAGCTCCCAAGGGTCCAGCTGCCGACGCGCCAGCCCCCGAAGTTCCAGCAGAAGCGTTCCAGCCGACGTTGTGCCCATTAGCACTCCTTTCAGTTTATTGTATTTGATTGTAATTTATTTCAGCTTCATGCATTAATCCCGTTTTCTCTAAAGAGTTATATTCCAGCATTATTTGAGCATGATCTGTTTTGCAGTCGCACTTCCCTTACTGCTGCAGTTTCCCCCTTGGCCCGTTGCCGCTAATTTTGTATCTTCGGCAGCGGCCGAAGATGTTCATCATTCCATTGTTGGCTCCCAGGTTCTATATGGTCCCTAATTGTCTTGCAGTTGGATTTCTACTTATATCCGAAGTTTTCCCTGGTGGCCAGTTGCCACTATTTATTTATCTTTGGCAGATGTCGATGCACCAGTTGCCAATGTCCAGCTGCAGGTGTTCCAGCTGCCGATGTTCAGAGGCAGGATTTTACAGTTTACATTTGGCAACGGTTGTTTAAGCCCTTATTTTGCCCTTGTTGACCACTAGTGTTCGTGTTTTGCATGCTACGTTATTGTTGGTTTGTTAAGGTTAGGGTTTCCCTGCTTACTTCCTCATCCCCAGTGTGGGACATTTACTTATTTATCTATTTATACAGTTCCTACTGTATCATACTACTACTTATTTAAGTTCTTAATTATTAGGTCCGGGTTTTTAGTCGCCTTACTCCTACCCTACCTCTGCTTTACTTGTTATCGTTTTCTCTGGCATTTTTCGCCATGTCCTCGGTTGGCCCGTACTAAGCCCATTAGCTGGGCCAGCCGTTACGCCCTTAATTAGCTGGGCGGGCCCGCCCTGTTAGCCGGCTAATGGTCCTGCGACCTCGTACTTTGGAAGGAGTATTTTGTGCTTTTCCCTATCCTTCTAGTGCTTATGTCTCTTTTACATTTTCTTAGTGAAAACTTCGTTATATTTGTAGGGCGCTATTTATTTCTTGTGAATGTATGTGTGTGTGTGTGTGCATATGTATGTGTATATGTGTATGTGTATATATGTGTGTATATATATATATATATATATATATATATATATATATATATATATATATATATATATATATATATATATATATATATATATATTAGTATATTTTGGTAGCAGTCTTTCCTGTAGACATATATTATTAAATATGACCGAAAAAGGAAGATTAATAATTCTAACACGAATTTTCTCAATCTTTCGTACATTACGCTTCACTGTTGGAGGTAAATCAAAAATCACTTCTCCAAAATTCATTTTTATTTCTAGTCTGACGCGACACGGGCGCGTTTCGTAAAACTTATTACATTTTCAAAGACTTCACAAATACACAACTGATTAGAACTTACGTATCTCTGAGTTTATATCTACATTTGAGTGAGGTGGGAAGGGTGATGTGGCATTAGAACAAGATGGGATATTAATAGGGTATTAAAAGTATCAACACAAGACAGAACAGAAACAATGGGTATTGAATAGAAGTGTTTGTAGAAAGCCTATTGGTCCATATTTCTTGATGCTTCTATATTGGAGTGGAGTCTTGAGGTGGGTAGAATATAGTTGTGCAATAATTGGCTGTTGATTGCTGGTGTTGACTTCTTGATGTGTAGTGCCTCGCAAACGTCAAGCCGCCTGCTATCGCTGTATCTATCGATGATTTCTGTGTTGTTTACTAGGATTTCTCTGGCGATGGTTTGGTTATGGGAAGAGATTATATGTTCCTTAATGGAGCCCTGTTGCTTATGCATCGTTAAACGCCTAGAAAGAGATGTTGTTGTCTTGCCTATATACTGGGTTTTTTGGAGCTTACAGTCCCCAAGTGGGCATTTGAAGGCATAGACGACGTTAGTCTCTTTTAAAGCGTTCTGTTTTGTGTCTGGAGAGTTTCTCATGAGTAGGCTGGCCGTTTTTCTGGTTTTATAGTAAATCGTCAGTTGTATCCTCTGATTTTTGTCTGTAGGGATAACGTTTCTATTAACAATATCTTTCAGGACCCTTTCCTCCATTTTATGAGCTGTGGAAAAGAAGTTCCTGTAAAATAGTCTAATAGGGGGTATAGGTGTTGTGTTAGTTGTCTCTTCAGAGGTTGCATGGCTTTTCACTTTCCTTCTTATGATGTCTTCGATGAAACCATTGGAGAAGCCGTTATTGACTAGGACCTGCCTTACCCTACAGAGTTCTTCGTCGACTTGCTTCCATTCTGAGCTGTGGCTGAGAGCACGGTCGACGTATGCGTTAACAACACTCCTCTTGTACCTGTCAGGGCAGTCGCTGTTGGCATTTAGGCACATTCCTATGTTTGTTTCCTTAGTGTAGACTGCAGTGTGGAAACCTCCGCCCTTTTCCATGACTGTTACATCTAGAAAAGGCAGCTTCCCATCCTTTTCCGTCTCGTAAGTGAAACGCAGCACGGAACTCTGCTCAAATGCCTCCCTCAGCTCCTGCAGATGTCTGACATCAGGTACCTGTGTAAAAATGTCGTCAACATACCTGCAGTATATGGCCGGTTTCAAGTTCATGTCGACTAAGACTTTTTGCTCGATGGTACCCATGTAGAAGTTTGCAAACAGGACACCTAGGGGAGAACCCATGGCGACCCCATCTACTTACTTATACATGTGCCCATCCGGGCTCAAGAAGGGTGCCTCTTTAGTACAAGCTTGGAGTAGTTTCCTCAGAATACTTTCTGGCATGTCAAGAGGAGTACAGGCTGGATCACGATACACTCTGTCGGCTATCATTCCGATTATCCCATCTTGTTCTAATGCCACATCACCCTTCCCACCTCACTCAAATGTAGATATAAACTCAGAGATACGTAAGTTCTAATCAGTTGTGTATTTGTGAAGTCTTTGAAAATGTAATAAGTTTTACGAAACGCGCCCGTGTCGCGTCAGACTAGAAATAAAAATGAATTTTGGAGAAGTGATTTTTGATTTACCTCCAACAGTGAAGCGTAATGTACGAAAGATTGAGAAAATTCGTGTTAGAATTATTAATCTTACTTTTTCGGTCATATTTAATAATATATATATATATATATATATATATATATATATATATATATATATATATATATATATATATATATATATATATATATATGTATATATTCATTAGTTGCTATACTAATTTATAGTAGTCATTCAATATTTATTTGCATCTCGTCCGTAGTAATTTATTATGAGTCTGGGAATTGGTTTACTATTTTCGTCCTTATTTCTGTTATTTTACTATATTAATTACATTAATTATTTTACATTTACGGATCCCTAGCCTTCCTGGTGTCCATTTCTCTTGCCTCAGATCCCCAGATCTTGAAGTTCTTGGGGTACTGCTGCTCGCAGAATGCTCATCGACACTCAGACTAAACTCATTTACGCCTCTTTAGGCAGTTTCTTAGGCTAACTATTCAGCTCTTAACATGCTTTTCGGAGGCCAACATACAATGGAGATCACTGTAATGGACTCGGTTACCATCCTTATAATTCGTGTCACTCTGGACGCAAGCATGTTGCAGTTACGCCTTAAGACCTATTTCTTATATTTGGTTTATGGTTTTATTTATATATTGATTTGATATTGTATACATAGTGGTCATATAAATATTGATTATGTTGGGCTGTTCTATTGTTTTATATTATTCTATTTGATTATTTTGAAATGAATTATTACTTGCTAGATCCCTCCCCCTGGATTAACTTCTGCCCTTGACCCAGATACGATAACTGGTTTTCCCCAACCTTTTTTACTTGTCTGGTTTTTTTCCCGCTAAAGTTCTGCTCGGTTTGGTAGTTACCTTACTTCGTACAGACTAGTTTCCTGGAAGATCTTTTTCTCTTCCTTTCCCCTCTAGTCACTGATATTCCCTGTGCCAGTGTTCCTTTTCAGAGTTTCTGCAGGGTATAACCCTGGCTTTATCCATTAATGACACTTGCCCAGTTCGCTTCCGGAAATGTCCCCCTCCTCTTAGAAACAAATTCCAGCAGTACCCTTAAGGGGTAGGTTCCTTGCCCGTCACGTTCATACTGCATGCCCGTTTCTGCCCACCCTTACTGCCTTAATACTTCCAGAACCGACTACGGAAGGCGCACGAGGTACACCATTGATGAACAAGGAAAAGGGATGGAGCCCGAGGGCAGACTACTGCACCCATGAGGTCGACACACATTCCTAGTTACAGCGGCCAGCCGCCGCGTTTGCCCTTCGGGGTTGGGGATTCCGCGCCGCTGGCCCTCGCGGGATTGGGGATGCTCCGCCGGAACCCCCAAAGTGATAAGCCTGCAGATAGCTAAGAAATATTCCCATGAATTGTAATTAGTGTAATTAAATTAATGCAACTTTCATTTACTACCTATGGATGTAGTTATTAATTGTAATTGATTTCTACTTTATCATTAAGGATTATTCATTATAATTATTCCTTAATACTTTATTGTTATGCACTAGTCAATAATTATTTATCATTCATCCTAATTAGCTATTTGATTCATTAAAAATAATTGCTTATCATTATACTATTTTATTATTATTTATTATATAATAATAATTAATTTATTATTTATTAATTTATTATTTACTAATTTATTATATATTAATTTATTATTTACTAATTTATTATATATTAATTTATTATTTACCATTTATAAAATAAACAAGTCCCCAATCTGAGCACGTTTTCTTCCAACCTCAGAAAATGAAGCTTATGTTTCTATCTTTCTTGAGACATAAAACTTTTTTTTTTTTTTTTTTGAGATATATACAAGAGTTGTTACATTCTTGTACAGCCACTAGTACGCGTAGCGTTTCGGGCAAGTCCTTAATCCTATGGTCCCTGGAATACGATCCCCTGCCGCGAAGAATCGTTTTTTCATCCAAGTACACATTTTACTGTTGCGTTAAACAGAGGCTACAGTTAAGGAATTGCGCCCAGTAAATCCTCCCCGGCCAGGATACGAACCCATGACATAGCGCTCGCGGAACGCCAGGCGAGTGTCTTACCACTACACCACGGAGACTGCAGATTCCTTAATAAACGTAAACTCTTACGTTTATTAAGGAATCTGCGTGAAATAAGCATTGTTTTGAAATGAATATTGCGGGTTTCCAGCTCTACGAGCCATTAAATATGCAACTTTTATACCGTTACAAATATCTTCAGTTTTACTCTAAATATTGTCCTCGAAAAGTTTTGACATATAGTTCCTGTTTCCAACATGGGCAACCATTTTGGAAACGCCATTTAAGGTTGACCCGATTGATACATGGGTCGAATTCCATTAAGGTTCAGAACACATCCACTATGGGAGAGCTGTTTCCTTCAAAAAGTATAATCGTGTGGCATTATGTTTAAAGAAACAATTCCAAGCACATTCTTTGATTCAAAAACATGAAAATAAATACAAGTGTTAATTTTAAATGACTAGATATAAACAAAAATAAGAGATTGGAAAAATGATATGTAGAACCAAACAAAAACATTGGAACGCTAAGGGGATGAGAGGGTAAACAACCGCCACCATTTTAGCAGCATCCGCCGGTGATGTCCAGCACGAGCATTAAGGGAAAACCTTGACACAAACTACACCTATCATAAAGAAGATGCACCACCATTGACCGCCAAGTGCTCACATCAAGTCTAACTCTAAGAAACAACACTCAAGCCTTGACGCTTCTCCCAACATCCGGGGGAGAAAACCTTCACACAAACTGCACCTGTCATAAAGAAGATGAAGACTCACCAGTGTCCACAGTGTCAGAAGGTATTCACCTGTCCTGCACATGTGAAGACTCACATGTTAGTGCATTCAGGTGAGAAACCTCACGAGTGTCCAGAGTGTGGGAAGAAATTCAGTCGTCTTGGCAATATGAAGAGGCACAGGATGGTGCATGCGGCTGAGAGGCCTTTTCAATGTGCCGAGTGTGACAAAAAATTTAGAGAACGTGGAAATATAATAAAGCACATGTTAGTACATTCAGGTGATGCACCTAACATAAAGAAGATGAAGACTCGCCAGTGTCCACAGTGTGTGAAGGTATTCACCAGTCCAGGATATGTGAAGACTCACATGTTTGTGCATTTAGGTGAGAAACCTCACGAGTGTCCAGAGTGTGGGAAGAGATTCAGTGAGCGTGGACATATGAAGACTCACATGAAGGTGCATGCGGATGAGAGACCTTTTCAATGTGCCGAGTGTGGCAAAAAGTTTAGAGAACGTGGAACTATAATAAGGCACATGGTAGTGCATTCAGGTGACAAACCACATGAATGTCCAGAGTGTGGGAAGAGATTCAGCCATCGTGGAAGTATGAAGACTCACATGAAGGTGCATGCGGATGAGAGACCTTTTCAATGTGCCGAGTGTGGCAAAAAATTTAGATTACGTGGAACTATAATACAGCACATGTTAGTGCATTCAGGTGACAAACCACATGAATGTCCAGTGTGTGGGAAAGGATTCAGTCGTCCCGGACACATGAAGAGGCACAAGATGATACATGCAGATAATAGGCTAAACACTTAGAGTGTGGAAGATAATTAAGAGAATGTTGAAGGATAATGAGGCACATATAGGTATATTAACTTACCTTTAATCTAACAGTGTGCTATCACAATGTCAGTTGGATGTTCTTCAGAGGTAATTATATTTCGTTTGAGAAATACACTTCACAATGAAAGGTAAAGATCTGAAGATATTTTATTATATTGTTCTTTTATGAAACTTAGATGACCAAGCAAGAACTAGAGAAGCTGTCACTAGGAAAGCTCAAAATTACTTATAAGTATAGAAATATCTCTTTAATTTAGCAAAGGTAAAACAAGGATTTAAATGTTTTTCTTCATAGTTATGTAAATAATGTGCTTCCTTTTTTTGTTTTCTGTGGAAATTTATTTAAAATGTAATATACTCTGTAGCTAAGTTATGGACATTTTTGTTGTAATATTTTTTTTTTTTTATTTAGCATTGGAGTTGGTGAAGAAGACAATCTGAGATGTACTTAAGGTGAGACCATTTGATTGGTAAGGAAATGTATATTAATCAAGGAATTTTCTCATCAGATTCATATGCAAACTGGTGTCCATTTTTCATTTTTTGTTTAAGCCTATTTATGAGTTCTATTCTTGATTATAAATATTTCACCGAAGAGTATATTGAAGGCTGATTGGCATTTATAGCTGTCAGTCAAGTTAATATGAAATTTAAATTTATATTACTCTAGAAATTTATCACTCGAAATTTATTACTCTAGCCTAACTTTATAAGTTATACTGTACTGTAATTGTCTGGGAATAATATTTTACCCGATTTACCTGAGGGCCACTAACCCGAGTGGCCTCAATGAGAACAGGAAGTCGTCGGCTTGTTGAAGGTTCCCTCCCAACCATTTGCCTTCATGATTTTTTCCAGGTATATTTTGAAATTCTGCAGAGTTTTGGCAGTTATGGCTTTGGTGGATAGGCAGTTCCATTGATGAATAACCCTGTTGGTGAAAATGCCTGATTCAAAGTTATATTAGCGTGATTGGCAATTATATTAGCCTGACTCAGTTTATATAAAAAATTTATATCAAAGAGATATTTATTTATGTTGTGGTGCTTGTGGGTTCTATTACATCTATCAATAGAGAGTTTCAGATCAGGGTTAGCATTTATTTATTTATTTATTTATTTATTTATTTATTTATTTATTTATTTATTTATTTATTTATGCATATACAAGAATGTACATAAGGAATGTGAGGATACAAATATGGTAATTACAGTCTTGTAAAGCCACTAGCACGTGCAGCGTTTCGGGCAGGTCCTTAATCTAAGAAAATTATAAGGAGGTAAATACTTGCAAAATTTATAGACAAAAAAATGATAACAGTTACATGAAATGAAAAAAAAAGATGAGAGAAAATTGTAGGTACAGTATATTAAAGCACATAGGTAGCTAAGATTGATTGCAATGACAGCTTGAATGGTAGTTGACAAAAATTGGTAGGCACAATACAGCAGAAACAATATAAGATTGATTGCAATGACAGCTTGAATGGTAGTTGACAAAAATTGGTAGTCACAATACAGCATATGGATAGCACATAAAAGAAGACAGCAATGAACACAATGATAAGGTTGTTTGATATTACATAAAAATTAGGAGATTGGGTAACACTAGGTACAGAGCAAATTTAAAGCTCAGTGTAGGAAACTAAGAAGATGAAATTAGGTACTTTTTGGTTTTGCTTTTAAATAAGGCAAAAGTTTTACAGTTTTTCAATTCACTAGGGAGTGAGTTCCATAGACTAGGTCCCTAATTTGCATAGAGTGTTTACACAGATTAAGTTTGACCCTGGGGATATCAAAGATATTTATTTCTGGTGTGGTGATAATGGGTCCTATTACATCTGTCCAGGGAGAGTTTCAGAGCATGGTTTGCATTTAAGAACAGGGTTTTGTAAATGTAGTTGACACAAGAGAATGTGTGGAGGGAGTTAATATTTAGCAAGTTTAGGGATTTAAACAAGGGAGCTGAGTGTTGTCTGAAAGCAGAGTTAGTTATTATTCTGATAGCAGATTTTTGCTGTGTGATGATGGGCTTAAGGTGGTTTGCAGTGGTAGACCCCCATACACAGATACCATAATTAAGATTGGGGTAGATTAGTGCATAATATAGTGAGAGGAGAGCAGAGTTAGGAACATAATATCTGATTTTGGAGAGTATACCAACTGTCTTAGAGACTTTCTTAGTTATGTGTTGAATGTGGGTTTATTTTAGGTTGAATTTAGGAACAAGGTTTTGTATTGTAAATAGCATAAGAGAATGTGTACAGCGAGTGTATATGTAGCATGTTCAGGGATTTAAACAGAGAGGCTATGTGTTTTTTGAAGACCGTTTTATTGCTCTGATAGCAGATTTTCGTTGGGTGATGATGGGCTTGAGGTAATTTGCAGTGGATGAATGAACGACATTCATAGATACTGTATGTTGAGATACCAACCCTAATTTACAAATAAAGCCTGTAGATTTTTAGCTCCAGCCATTGCATTGCTCTACAACAAATTATTTGAACTCTAAACCTTTCCTGATATTTTGAGAAAAAAAAAACAAGAGTAACCCTAGTCCATAAAAGCAGCAACCTCACTGAAGTCAACAATTATAGACCAATATCAATTCTGCCGATTTTGTCTAAAATATTTTAAAGACTTAATTTACATGCATCCTTACTCCTGTTTATATTAAGTTCTTGCCATAATGGCTTCAGGCCCAAAAAAGGACCAATCATGCCTGGTTAGTTTGATTAATTTCATATATGCAGCTCTTGGAAAAAATGAGTACCTTATTCATTTATTTGTTGACCTACATAAGACTTTTTGACACTGTAAACACAAAAACTTTCTTAAATTGCAACATTACGGAGTAAGAAGTCACTCCCTCCAATACCTACAATCTTACCTCAGTGACAGACTCCAGTATATCTCTGTGAATGATTCCAATTTTCCCACTCTACCCATTAACACTGGTGTCCCACCGGGCAGTATTCTTTGCTCTCTCGTCTTTTTCATCTCTTCCCTCCCTTTCCAGCCCATTTCCATTTTGAGGGGGCTTGGTTGGTGGATGCTAGAGTGTGATGTTCCATGGGAAAGTGTCCTCAGTCCTTTTGAAGCCTTATACTCCTGCTGCCTTCTTCACTAATTGTGCTGAATGCTTTTTCCTACTAAGTTTAATTTTTCCTTCCCAATTCTCCTTTTTAATTGCTATTTCCTGGCGACTTTTTGCTATTCTTGATCATTCTTTTAGATGTCGTCTTCTGTTTTGACACTGGATGTTAGGTGAGGCACAGTCTCTCGCCCGTAAAACTGTGGTACCCGAAACTGTTGAGCAAAGGGACACTTTTATTGTCACTCTTTTCCTTCGTTGCTGAGCCCAACCTTGACGGACTGATGGTTCTTAAAGTGGTGATTGCAGGGCATATATCCACGATGCACCCCTGGGGGGGGCCCACGTCTTATCAGGTGTCCTATCCTCTAATTGTGCCACCATGGTGGGTATGGGGGCTTGTTTGTTGATGATATGTTTACCTGTTCATTTACATGCATAATATCTGACCCTTATTTTTAATTTCTCAGATGTGGAGTGGGAGACCAGGGCCCCGAGTCGGACTGTGATGGAAAGCCGGGCTCTGTAGCCCCCTGCTACTTTGGTCCCAGATCAAGCAGCTCCAGACTTTCCCTGCTTGATGGTGTTTTGGGAGTCTTTCTAGTCCCCGAGGCCAGGCTTGACTTGTGAGAGCTTGGTCTACCAGGTCCCAACTATCTCTGCTCCCCTTCTACCTCTGTGGCAGGGTTGAGCCCCAACCCCCCAGTGATGACCACCTCATCACATGGAGTGGCTTCATCTCTCATTGTAACAACTGCGCCTTTTACCCCCTCTCTTACTGAGGGTGCTCGGTGCCGTCCTCTTTGCAGTCACACTCGCACAATTCCTTCCGGTTCTAATACCTTCCAAGCTTTGTTTGGTCCTGCTACATGGACTAAGTATTTTAATCTCGGTCATGTTAATTCTACTCGTCCTGATGATTTATTCATCCATAAACACCTAGTTGATACCTGGTTGATGGGGTTCTGGGGGTTATTCTACTCCCTAAGCCCCCTCCCCGCTCAGCTCGTTGTCGCCGTGTGGGGGCTTAGTGGGCGGCTGCCGGAGTGTGATGCTCCTTGGGACAGTCCTCTGTCCTTTTCTAGCCTTGTGCTCCTGCTGCCGTCCTCTCCAATTCTGCTGGGCATCTTTTCCTTTTTCTTCTGTTTCGTTTTTCTCCCCCCTCTTCTCCTATCTGCTTGCCTTTTCCTACCAACCTTTTGCTCGTTCTGGTTCTTCCCTTGGACTTCTTCTATTTTGACGCCCGGGTGCTTGAGGAGGCATACTCATGCGCCCGTAGAACTGCAGTACCCGACGTCGAGAGCGAGGGGAACCTTTTATTGTCAATCCCCACTTCGTCACTGAACCCGATCTCGACGGACTGTCGGTTTCTTAAGGTGGCGTTTGTGGGGCGTATACTCGCGACGCACCCCTAGGAGGCCCCGACAGGATCGGCGATAGCTTCTTGTTGGGTGTCCTGCCTCTAATTGTGGCTCCATGGTGGGTGTGGGGGCACATTCGTGAGTGAATTCTTTCTTTCGTCAAGATGATTACCCCTGCTTCGGCTTCTTCTGGTTTACCTTCTCAGGCTCGTGGGGTGGGCGACCAAGCCCCCGAGTCGGTCCGTATTGGAAGACCGGGCTCTGTAGCCTCCGCTGCATTGGGCCCCGACCTTGCTCCTCCTTTGGCCTCTCTGACTCCTTCCTCTGGCTCCCCTCCCTCCTCTGTGGTTGGGTCGAGCCCCAAGCCCCCAGTGGTGACTACCTCGTCCCCTGGCGTGGCTCCTTCTCTAGTTGTAACTACTGCGCCTTTTAACCCCTCTCTCTCTGGGGGTTCTCACCGCCGTCTTCGTCACGGCCGCCCTCGCTCGATTCCTTCCAGTTCTGCTACCTATCATGCCTTGTTTGGTCCCGCTTCGTGGGCCAAATATTTTGATCTCCTCCCTCTTGATTCTGCGCCTCCTGACGATTTCTCCCTCCATCGACATCTCATTGATTCCGTGGATGCCTCCATTACTTTCAACCCCACTCGTCTCGGTACACGTGTCGTTGCTGCTCCTTCTCAGGATGCTGCTTCCCGCTTGGCTGCCTTATCCTGCCTTGGCGAGACCCCCGTTCGGGTCTCGAAGAACGTTCAGTTGAATGCCAGTGTTGGCACTATTTTGCTCCCGCCCCATGTTGCGACCGGTGTTCGGGACCTACGCGACTGCCACGACGATATTCGACATATCCTCGCTGCCCAGGGCCATTCTATTCTCCAGGTGGACACGTTTACTCGTCCCCCTCGTGGTAGTCGCCGTCAACCCCTCCGGGTTGTGAAGATTACCTTTGATGGTAGGACCCTTCCACCCTCTGTCATTCTTGCTGGTGCCAGGTGCTCTGTCCAGGAGTACATTCCTTCTCCTCGGCTCTGCAACAAGTGCTGGAGGTTTGGGCATGGTGCCCTCCGCTGCTCCGGGACTGTCTCTCTCTGTCCTTTGTGTGGTGGCGAAGGTCACTCTAAGTCGGAGTGCGCTTCTCCCCAGGCTCGTTGCCTCAACTGCGGTGAGGCCCATCCTACCTTCTCCCGTGCGTGTGTCCATTACAAGCTTGAGGCAGCCGTCCTCAACTTGAAGCACCGGGAGCGTTTATCTTTTCCTGAGGCGAGGCGCCAGGTTCGCCGGCTCCCGCCTTATGCTAATATCTCTTATGCTCGCGTGTTGCGCTCTTCCTCTCCTCGTCCTTCCCGCCTTCCTCAGACTCTCAACCGTTTCCAGGCCTTGGACCCTGATGCGCCCACTGCCCCCTCCTCTGTCCCTTTGGGTTCTCTCCCGAAGGATCCTCCTCCTGGTCCTCTGTCTGGGGTTCCCCTTCCTTCTACCCGGTCTGTCGTGTCTTCTGTGTCTCCTTCCTCGTCCCCCTCCGATCCTCCTTCCCATCCTCTTCCTCCATCTATCGGCTCTCCCCGCCGCCTGTCGGTGCGGGCGGATGTCCATCGCTCTCCTAACGGCCGTCGTGTGTGCTCTCGTTCGGCTTCTCCTGTTGAGACACTGGAATCCGTTGCCCGGTACGTAGTTGCTGGGACACCGGTCTCTTTAAGTCAGAAGCGTAAGCCTGGCTCCTCTCCTTCCTCTTCCCCGGCGGGTAAGAAGGCTTCGCTTTCTTCCTCAGCTCCTCCTTCTGGCTCTGTTGCTCCTTCCCCTCCCGTTTCAGTGCTTGCGCCCCCTGTTCCTGCTATGGAGGTTTCTTTGGCCCCTGCTTCCCTTTCGGTTGCTGCTCTTGCTGGGGTGCGCTCCTCTCTTTCTACTCCCCCTCTTCCTGCTGCTGTCCTTGACTGCTCCTCTCCGTTGTCTCCTCCTCCTCCTCCTCCTCCTCCTCCTCCGGACCCTGCCCGCCCACCTCTGATCTGTTCTCCCGTTTCCTTCCCTCCGTCTTTGCTCAGTTTACCCATGCCCCCTAACCCTGACTTTGCTGACCCTGATCCCGACCCTGATATTCTTTAACGTGCTCTGTTGGTCTTTCGCCTTTGTTTCTTCCTTGTTCTCTGTTTTTGTCCTTTCTCTTCTCGTCGTTGTCCATTCTTCAATGGAACGTTCGAGGTTATTACGCCAATTTCCTCGAACTCCAACTTCTGGTTTCGCGGTTTTCGCCCCTTTGTGTCTGTCTCCAGGAGCCGATGCTTGGTGCTCGTCCTGGTCGTTTTCGTGGCTATTCCTTTCTCTCCCCCCCCCCAGCCATTGCTGGGGCTTCTAATTCTTCTGCTCTCTTGATTCGGGCTGATGTTCCCTTTGTTCCTTTACTTTTTCCTTCGCCTCTCCATTGTTCTGCTGCTCGTATCTTTGTGGGGAAATGGTACACAGTTTGTTCCATTTATCTCCCCCCGAGTGTCCCGCTCTCTCTTCCTGATTTGAAACACCTCCTAGACTCCTTGCCGGAGCCTGTGCTCCTGCTGGGTGACTTCAATTGTCGTCATTCTCTTTGGGGTGACGTTCTGACGAATACCCGGGGTCGCCTCCTTGAGCCGTTTCTCCTCTCTTCTTCCCTGTCTCTTCTGAATTCTGGTGAGCCCACTCATTTGGACTCTCGAACTCGCACCCTTTCTTGTCTTGATCTTTCTCTCTGCTCTTCTTCTCTTTACTTAGATTTCACATGGCAGGTTCTTGATGACCTCCATGGAAGTGATCATTTCCCCATCCTTGTTTCCTTTTTCTCTTTTCGCCCTTCCCTCTCTTTCCCTAGGTGGCAGTTTGCTAAGGCGGACTGGACCCTATTTTCCCTCAGTGCTACTCTCTCTGACCTCTCCCTTCTGCCCCTCTCTCGCGCTCTCCTCCTTTTTCATGACACTGTCTTCGACGCTGCCCTCCGCTCTATTCCTCGCTCTTCCTCTCGGGGTCCACGGAAGTGCGTTCCCTGGTGGAATGCGGACTGTGCTCGGGCTGTCCGCTGTAAGCGTGCAGCCTGGAAGAAGCACCGCCGTAGGCAGACGACCGATTCTTTTCTTTTCTTTCGGAAAGCGAGTGCGGTGGCCCGTAGGGCCATCCGTACGGCTAAACGTGAATGTTGGGCATCTTATGTCTCGACAATTACGTCCGAAACCCCTCTGGCCCAGATCTGGAAGCGTATCCGCAAGATAGCGGGTAAGTTCGTTCCCGATGTTTCACCGGTCCTTCACCTCCATGATACTCTTGTGGCGGACCCGTTGCAGGTCGCTTCCGAACTGGGTTCCCACTTTTCTTCTGTTAGCTCTGGTCTTCATCTTCCCCAATCTTTCCTTCTTCGTAAACCTGTCCTTGAGTCTCGTCCTTTAGATTTCTGCACTCATCTTCAGCTTCCCTATAATGATCCCTTCTCTCTCTCTGAACTTCGTTCTGCCCTGGCCCTCTGCGGTTCTACGGCGGCGGGCTCCGATGGTATTCATTATGAGATGCTTCGCCATCTCCCTCCGAGCACGTCTCAGTATTTACTGAGTCTGTATAATCGGATCTGGGAGTCGTCGTCAGTCCCTGAGGACTGGCTCGATGCCGTTGTCCTCCCTGTTCGCAAACCGGGGTCTCTGGGTACTTCCCCTAAGGACTTTCGCCCTATTGCTCTCACAAGTTGTGTCTGCAAACTCTTTGAACGTATGGTTAACGTTCGTCTGATGTGGTTCCTGGAACACCATCACCTCCTCTCCCCTTCTCAATTTGGTTTCCGCAAGTGCCGCAGCACGACAGATGTCCTGGTGAACTTGGAGGTCTATATTCGTACTGCTTTTGCTGCGAAGACCTCCGTTGTTGCCGTCCTTTTTGACCTAGAAAAGGCTTACGACACCACTTGGCGTTATCATATCCTATCTCAACTTCATTCTTTTGGCCTTCGTGGTCATCTCCCTCTCTTTCTCCGCAGCTTCCTCTCTCGTCGTTCCTTTCGGGTGCGCCTTGGTACCGCTCTCTCTCCCTCTTTTCAGCAATACGAAGGTGTGCCCCAGGGTAGTGTTCTGAGCACTACTCTTTTTCTGGTTGCCCTCAATGGTCTTCTTTCCTCTCTTCCTTCTGGTGTCTTCTCCGCTCTCTATGTCGATGATCTTACCCTTTGTTGTCAGGGTGATGATTCGCCTCTCCTTCAACGCCGGCTTCAACTTGCGATTGATGCCGTGTCGTCTTGGGCCACAGGTCATGGCTTCAAGTTCTCTACTTCTAAGACTTGTGCCATGACTTTTACGCGGAAACGGGTTGTTCTTCGTCCCTCTTTGTCACTTTATGGTCATCCCCTTGAATACAAAGATTCCGCGAAGCTTTTGGGGTTATTCCTTGACACTCGTTTGTCTTGGTCTCCCCATATCTCTTACCTCCGTGTTGAGTGCTCTAAGTCCCTTACCCTCCTTCGGGTCTTGTCCCATACTTCTTGGGGGGCAGATAGGCGCACTCTCCTTGCTTTACATTCCTCTCTCGTCCTGTCTAAGCTCGATTATGGTTGCCCTGCTTACTCGTCTGCTTCTCCTTCTACTCTTCGCCGTCTTGATGCTTTGCACCATACTGGGTTGCGCCTCAGTTCTGGTGCCTTTCGTTCGACTCCCGTCCTTAGCTTGTATGTTGACACTGGCTTCCTGTCTCTCCAGGACCGCCGTGATCGCTACTGTCTTCGCTATCTTGCGCGGTCCTTGCAACATCCTTCCTCTCGCCTCTGTCGTGCTTTAACTTTTACCCCTCCTGCGGTTCCTGTTCCTCTTCACCACCTCCCTCTTTCTGTCCGGTTATCTCGCCTACAGGATTCTCTTTCCGTTCGTATTTCTGATGTTTCTCCTCGTGTTGTTCCTTCTTTGCCCCCGTGGAGGGTCCCTCTTCCGCGGTTTTGTACATCCTTGACTCGTATCACTAAAGCTTTTACCCCTCCTACAGTTCTAAAACGCCTTTTCCTCGAGCACTTTTCTTCTCACTCCCGCTCCGTTTCTGTCTTCACCGATGGGTCTAAGTCAGCGGACGGTGTTGGCTACTCTGTTGTTTTTCCTGATCGCACTTATATGTGTCGCTTGCCTCCGGAGACTAGCATCTTTACAGCGGAACTTTATGCTATTCTCTATGCTCTTCGTCTCCTGCTTTCTCGTTGTCAGTCTTCCTTTGTGGTTGTTGTTGACTCTCGTAGTGCCCTCATGGCTCTCGGGTGCTTTAATCCAGTTCATCCGGTAGTTGTCGAGATCCAGCATTGGCTGTTTCTCGTTCACAGTAAATTTAAGTCGGTTGAGTTTTGTTGGGTTCCCAGCCATATTGGCGTGTCTTTAAATGAGCGTGCGGATGCTGCCGCTAAGGAAGCTGTCCGCTCTTGTCCCATCTCTCGTAAAGGCATTCCGTATTCCGACTTTTACCCGGTTATCCATTCCTCAGTCCTTACCCGTTGGCAGGCTTCTTGGTTGTCTGTTACTGGTAACAAGCTACGTACTCTTAAATGTTGTGTTTCCTCGTGGCCGTCCTCCTTCCACCGTAACCGGCGGTGGGAAACAGCTCTGGCGAGGTTGCGTATTGGCCATACTCGCTTAACCCATGGTCACTTGATGGAGCGCCGCCCTGCTCCTTATTGTCCTAGTTGCATTGTCCCTCTTACGGTCGTGCATGTCCTTCTTGAATGTCCTGACTTCCAGGACGAGCGTGTGTCTTGCTTTCCGACCGCCCCTCGCGGTCACCTGTCCCTCGATAGAATTCTTGGTGACTCGGATACTTTTGATATCGTTCGCCTTATGCGTTTTTGTTCTCGTATTGGCATCCTTGGTGATATTTAGCGCCCTCTGATTATTTTGCGTATTTGATGGTGCTACATAGCCTTCCCGGTTTGGTGCCTTCTTTTGATAATTACTTACTTACTCCCTAAGCCCGGCCCGAGGCCAGGCTTAACTTGTGAGAGTTTGGTCCACTAGGCTGTTGCTTGCAGCAGCTCGCAGGCCCACATACCCATCGCAGCCCGGTTGGTCCGGCACTCGTTGGAGGAAACTATCTAGTTTCCTCTTGAAGATGTCCACGGTTGTTCCGGCAATATTTCTTATGCTCGCTGGGAGGATGTTGAACAACCATGGACCTCTGATGTTTATATAGTTCTCTCTAATTGTGCCTATGGCACCCCTGCTCTTCACTGATTGTACAGTACTCTGCATTTTCTACCATATTGTTCACTCCAGTATGTTGCTATTTTACTGTGCAGATTTGGGACATGGCCCTCCAGTATTTTCCCACTTGTATATTATTTGATATTTCTCCCATCGTCTTCCTAGTGAGTACATTCGGAGAGCTTTGAGACGATCCCAATAATTTAGATGCTTTATCTCGGTTATGTATCCCGTAAATGTTTTTTGTACTCCCTCTATTTCAGCAATCTCTCCTGCTCTAAATGAGGAAGTGAGTACTGAGCAGTACTCAAGATGGGACAGCACAAGTGATTTCAAGAGTACAACCATTGTGATGGGATCCCTGGATTTGAAAGTTCTCGTAATCCATCCTATCATTTTCCTGTCTGCCTCAATATTTGCTTGGTTATGCTCCCTACAATTTAGGTCATCAGACATCATTATTCCCAAATCCTTTACATGTTTCTTTCCTGCTATGGGCAAATTTGATTGTGTTTTGTACCCTGTATTAAGTTTAAGGTTCTCACTTTTACTGTATCTTAGTACCTGGAATTTATCGCTGTTAAACATCACGTTATTTTCTGTTGCCCAGTCGAAAACTTTATTAATATCTGCTTGTAGTTTTTCAATATCTTCAGCAGAGGTAATTTTCATGCTGATTTTTGTGTCATCTGCAAAGGATGATACAAAGCTGTGCCTTGTATTTGAGTCAATATATGATATGAGAATAAGGAAAAGCCATGGTGCAAGGACTGTACCTTGAGGTACTGCAGCTTTTAACTGCTCTTGGACTCGATTTTATATGGTTAACTGTTACTCTCTGTGGTCTGTTCGACAGAAAACTGAGTATCCAGCGTCCTACTTTACCAGTTATTTCCATTGACCTCATTTTGTGTGCTATCACTTCATGGTCACATTTATCGAATGCCTTTGCGAATCTGTGTATACTACATCTGAACTCTGTTTTTCTTCTAATGCCTCAGTGATTTTGTCGTAATGGTCAAGTATCTGTGAGAGGCATGACCTTCCTGCTCTAAATCCATGTTGGCCTGGATTGTGGATGTCATTGGTCTCCATGAAACTAGTGACCTGACTCCTGGTCACTCTCTCAAATACAGTACTTTTATTATGTGGGACGTTAGTGCAACTGGTCTATAATTCTTTGCCAATGCTTTGCTACCTCCCTTGTGTAGAGGGGATATGTCTGCTGCTTTAAGCGCATCTGGAATCTCCCCCGTGTCCAAGCTCTTCCTCCACACTATACTGAATGCCTGTGCTACTGGCACTTTGAATTTCATTATAAATATTGAATTCCATGAGTCTGAACCCAAGGCTGAGTGCATGGGCATATTGTCAATTTCTCTTTCAAAACCTGCCACGCTCGTGTTGATATCAATTATATTTACAGGGGTTTGTATATCACGCGTAAAGAAGTTGTCCAGATCTTCCACTTTCATGCTGTGTATCGGGGTGCTAAACATGTCCTCATATTGCTTTTTTAGGATTTCATTAATTTCTTTGTCATCCTCAGTGTATGAACCTTCACTAGTACGAATAGGTCCAATACTGGCAGTGGTTTTTGCTTTTGATTTAGCATATGTGAAGAAATATTTTGGGTTTTTCTTTATTTCTTGAATTGCTTTCTGTTTTAGTTGCCGTTCTTCAATCTGATATGAATGCTTCAGTCTCTGTTTGATTTCTTCAATCTCCCTGTTTAAATTATTCCTTCTTTGCATGGAAAGTCGTGTCTGCTTCAGCATTTCTGTTAAATTTTTTCTTCTTTTGTAATGTCGTCTGCGTTCTCTTTCTACGTTGGACCTTGTGTAGGATTTTTATTACTTAAACATTTTCCCATTGAATGTTGTAAGTTCCTTGTTTATTTTCTCCGAGTCTATCCTTTTATTATTAAAATTTAATTTATTGAATAGCCCTTCTCGCTTGTTGTTTCTCTTGGCCCTACTACCGTTATTAATGTTAGTTTGCACTTCAATGAGCTTGTGGTCCGAGTACGTAGTGTCCGAGACAGTAATGTCTCTGATTAGCTATCATCATTGTTGGTGAATATGAGGTCTAGTGTGTTCTCATTCCTAGTCGGTTCTGTAATCTGCTGACTGAGAGAGAATTTGTCACAGAATCTCAGTAGTTCTCTGACCTGTGATTCGTTATTTCCAAGTTGATTTCATGCTATAGTATTATTGTTTACTATTCTCCAATGTAAACTGGGTAGATTGAAGTCTCCAAGGAAGATAAAATCTGGTACTGGGTTTGCTAGGTTATCAAGGCTATTATCTATTTTGTGGATCTGCTCAGTGAATTCCTCAACTGTTGCATCTGGCGGTTTGTATATTAGAATAATAATTAGATCTATATTCTCTACCATGATTCCAAGTACCTCTACCACCTCATTGGTCAAGTTCAGGAGCTCTGTGCATTCCAGCTTCTCTTTAATATACAGACCTACTCCTCCACTTGACCTAATTACTCCTACTCTAGTTGATTTGTTGGATACCTTTGTCACTTTTAACCCCACCCATACTGGTACACGTGTTGTTGCAGCTCCTCAGGAAGCAGCTGTCCACTTAGCCTCATTGTTCTTCATTGGGGAGACACTGGTTCGAATATCAAAAAATGCCTGGTTAAATAAATGCCAGGATTGGCACAGTTATTCTTCCATACCATGTAGCGACTGGTGATAAGGAACTTAAAGACTACCATAATAAACATATCCTTGAGGCCCAAGGCCATTCTATCCTCCATATTAATATGTTACTCGCCCTCCCTCGTGGTCGTCATGGCCAGTCTCTTTGTGTAATGAAAATCACTTTTGATAGGTCCCTTCCGTCTTCCGTAACTCTTGGTGCCAGATGCTCTATTCAGGAGTACATCTGCTCTTCTCGGCTCTTCCCTCTGTGGTGTCGCCTTGTCGTGGTGAGGGGCTCACGTACATCACCCTGGGACTAGTGAGGGTTGCCTTTCCCCCCTCTCCTGTCCCCTCTTTGTGTGTTGTACATGCAGATGGGCACCAGGTAGGGGTCTTGTGAGCCATTGGACTGCCCGCTGGAGGGGTAGCCCTGAGTGGGTGGCTGGGTGTCCAGACTGGGGCAATAGGGGGAGTGGGGTCTTTGCACCAGTGTGGGAGAATGAACTATGCAGTAGGACTCCTTGTTAAAAAGGGGGGGGGGGGGGCACTGCTGGGGACGATGCACCCTTCCTGCACTGGCCCGCCCTCAGCCTCCCTGGCTGCCCTGGTAGGTGGTATCCCTTGGATCCAGGCCCCAAACTTTTAGAAAGACTGCTGCATGGATAATGAAACGACTTCTCTTTCCCAGCCTCATGGGGGGGGGGGTGACCAGGCCCCTGAGTCGGACCCCAGCAAACACAGAACGTTTGTGGACGTTTTTAAATGGTTCCACAAAGGTAATACTGTAACTTTTGACATAAATACGTATATCTGATGTTCTTAAAACCAAAGGATATAACTAAAAACATATATTCTTGAGACACAGTTTTTTAAGATTTATGTAAAAATTTAAAAATAATAGTGAATGCTATGGTATTATAATGTTTTCATGCTTTATATTTAAGAATAAATAATTTTCAGTCAACATTTAGTTTTTTTTGTTTACTTTCTGTAAAGCTATCCAATTTACGTTCTTATAACATAAATATAACATTTATATGACGTCAGTATAACGTTATTTACACGACATCATTACGTTATTATGATGTTATATTAACGTATAATTCCTGTGTGAAAACCAGAATATATATTGAACTTTATGTTTTAAACCTTGTAAAGTTATCATAAAACTTGGAATAAGACGGTAAGCATGCTTTACTTATGAAAATATACAAACAAATCAACAAAAACATTTTAACATAAAAAACATAAACATAACATAAATTAATTGCATGCATGGGAGTTAACTGGAACTCTGTAATATTGCATACATGAACCTTAAGGTACAAACCCAGTGTATTTACTCATGCAGTTCTTTCCTAAATCTAAATTTTTCCAATTTTTACACTTTGTTTCGAGTTCTGTCTTGTGTTGCTACTTTTAATACCCCATTAATGTCCCCTTTGTTATGTCCATTCATCCCATTGTGCACCTCTACCATATGTCACTCCTAATTCTTTGCTTTTCTAGAGAATGTAATATAAGCTTTGACAATCTTTCTTCATATGACAGGTTAACAGGTAGAACAAAGATTACCATTTATATATGGATAACTATTATAAGTCGGTTTGAATGAGTGAATTGCTGCTTGAAGATAGGTATATACACGTGTGGTACTATCAGATTGCATCGTGGTGAGCCTAAAACCCTTCAGATCCAAGCAAAGGGTAAAATGCCAGCAGATACAATTGCGAACACATTGATACCAAAATGAAAGACATATGACGAGAATTGAGGTAACCAAAGTGAAAAGAGTGTTCACATTACATTGCACTAGAGTGCTCCCGGGTTACTTTCTCTCACTTTCTCTGTTTTGTGCGGATGGTACACCTTGCTTTTGGAGTTTATATGCATTTAAACCTGTAGATAATTCTATTGCTAACACATTGATACCAAAATGAAAGACCTAGGATGACAATTGGGGTGACCAAAATGAAAAGAGTGTATACATTTTATCGCTCTTGTGCGCTCCCTGGTAACACACTCTCGCTTACTCTGTTTGTTGCGGATGGTAAGCCGGGCTTTTGGAGTTTATATGCCTTTAGTCCTGTAGAGAATTCTATTGCGAACACATTGATGCCAAATTGAAAAAACTAGGATGAGAATTGAGGTAACAAAGTTGAAAAGGGTATACACTTTTCAATATTATCACGCTCTCTAATGTAATGAGAGTTGCCTGAGGGTGGCTCAGCTTTCTTTTTCTGGTACCCTTGGCCTACATTCATCTTGTCGGCGGGTGGAGCGCGCTGCTGTCTTTGACATTATATGCACATAGTTCTGTTGGGAATTCTATTGCGAACGCATTGATACCAAAATGAAAGACATAGGACGAGAATTAAGGTGACAAAGTTGAAAAGAGTATACACTTTTCAGTATTTCCGCGCACTACCAGGGAATGTCAAAACAAAAATGGAGAGAGTGGAGGGGTAACTTGCCCAAAACGCGAAAGTGTTTGGGGAGATTAACTTTCGTTCAATACTATTATGCAAAAGGAGCCACACATCTATGGTTCATCCAATAAAATCAGCAGACTTCTAGATGTTACTACTGCTCGGCTTAGACTCGGTTACAAGTATTTCTGGGAATTCTCATTATCTGCCGATGTAGACCTGACCAAATGTTAACTGTCAACAAAATTATTTGCACACCCCTTCGTCACTATGTGATAGTGAATTCAGAGACAATTCTATAACCAATGTACCAACGATGTGTCAATATTTCATTCAAAATGATCTGGTACCAGAAATTTTAGCCAAATATCCCCAGTTTGCTAACTGTAAGTAGTAACTAAGTGATTGTAACCTATCCACCGCTGCCCACTGGATGGGGAGCGGTGTGCAGGACAAACATATCAATTGTGACACTAGCTCTCCACATATGTCAGTTGCTTAATTTAGAAACTGTACTTGTGATCGATCTCGAACCTATTGTTGATGTGACGACTTATACTGAATTTTGTAACTAGCTCATCAAGATTGTAACTTGCTTAGCTAAATGAATTGTTGGGTTCAGTCCCTGAGCCCATTATGTGCCTCTGCAACCCTTTCCACTACCGCCCACAAGATGGGTATGGGGTGCATAATAAATGAACTAAACTAACTTTAAGGCATCCTGAAAGAAAGCTTGGAGGGCTTGAAAAATTGCAGAACGAAGCCTTGAGGATAATCCTTGGGTGCCTTCGTACCACAAAGATACTTAATATGAGAAAGGAACTTAATATTCCGAGCGTTGTTTATCGTGTTACTGAAAATAACTGTCAAATTGGTATAAAAATGCTTAGGCTAGCTCATCCTAACCCTTGCACAGAAGCCCTCCAGAATTTCTTTATTGAATGTAAACATTGTTTCAAATAGATAAATAAAATTGGAACTGAACTCAGAAAGTATCAGATTTATAATTTGTACCAAGAGAGACAACAATAGCACTTTCCTGCACTGTAGGAAATTACACCCTTTTCAATTTTAATCCCTCCCTTTCCATCAAAGGAGCAAATTAGAGATCAGTCCCAGCTTTGTCTTGAGGCAAAGCTCAACGTCTTAAGCCATATTGATGCTCTGTCCACAGAGCATTCTCTCTCTCAAATCATATACACTGAAGGTTTCCTACAGCGCCCAACGGGTGCAGCTGGAAGTGCAGTTGTCCTGGCAATAGGATATGACTTATATTTTGAGTGGGGAGTCCGTATAAACAACTGGGCCTCTACCCTTCAGACTGAACTATTTGCCTTGCTCCTTGCAAGGAGCAAGGCAAGGCAAATGTGTACAAGTATCCAAACTTGATACATTAGTTGTAGGTGACTCTTTATCATCCTTAATTGCTCTCAACTCTTTAAGACATAACTGTAACATGCTTGTGTCTGAAGCTAGACACAAATACAATAACAACTTGAGGAACCTTATCATAAACAATAATCTCAACAAAAATCACATAGTTCTCAGAGGTGATTTCAATATTGACCTAGGGCTACAAAATAACCCTCAAGTAGACTGTTTCCTCAACAGCATGAATTCCTGTATGCTCATCCCCGCAATCACCAGGCCCACCCGAGTCACTCAAACATCTGCGACTACCCTGGATCACTGATGGACCAACATAACAGCTCCTCTTACATCAAGTATAATCACTGACAGAACAACTGACCACTATCCTACCTTCCTTGTAGCGAACATGGCCATAACACCACCAGGTAACAAGAAAATTACCTTTAGGTTACAATGTGAAGCGGCAATAGGCAATCTCACAAATGCCCTCCACAATGTAAACTGGGAATCTAAATTTATCAATACACAGGATAATAATTCGTTAACTAGCCTCTTTCCAAAATTTAAAGCCTTTACAATACTTATTGTCCTCTCCTCACCAAGCAAGTAACTGGCAAAAAGGTTAAATAATCCCTGGCTCACTAATGGCATACTTAAAGCAATCGACAAGAAACATGAATATGAAAAAAAAACTTAGGATTGGCCTAGTTGGAAAAGAAGTAGTTAAGAGGTATTCATCAGTGCTTACCAGTATAATAAGAGCAAAGCGTTCCTATTACAAGAATAGATTCAAAGAAGCAAAAGGCAACATAAAAAGCACATGGAGAGCCATCTCTACCATCCTAGGAGCTAAACAACATTCACATAATAAGATAAAAATCTCCAAGGATGGTTATACACCTGCAACAGATCTTGAAACAGCAACTGAATTTAATAGCTTCTTTTCATCGTTTGGTGCTCACCTTGCCCGAAAAATCCCAGAGACTCAGACATATGTTACCACATATCTTTCACGCAGCTATCCAAACTCTCTTCTCCTCTCTCCGGTCAGCCCTACAGATGTTGTGTCCATCATTCACTCGCTAAAAACCAAAGCTGGGAACATTAGTGAAATACCATCGATGGTACACAGGCGTGCCTCCCATGCCCTTGCACCATCCATAGCACTGCTGTTCAACAAATCCCTAGAGTGTCATACCTTCCCTGATATCCTTAAAAAAGCAAGAGTAACGCCAGTTCATAAAGGAGGTAACACGGCAGACATAAATAATTACAGACCCATATCGAATCTACCTATATTATCAAAATTATTTTTTTTTTTTTTACAAACAGCTCTACTCCAATCTTGTAAAATTCAATATACTAAGTCCCTGTCAGTTTGGCTTCCGCTCCCAAAAGAGTACCAATGATGCTATTGTTAGTCTGCTTGACTTAATCTTCTCAGCCCTTGACAAAAGTGAGTTTCCAATTGAACTCTTCATCGGCCTGAGAAAGGCCTTTGATACTGTTAACCATAACTACCTCTTACTTAAATTCCACCATTATGGAATCCGTGGCCTTGCCCTAAACTATATCCGATCCTATCTTAGTAACAGACACCAATATGAAGCCATCAATGATATAACCTCTCCCACTCTACCACTTAATTACCGTAAAGGTGCCACAGAGCAGCATCCTAGGACCCTCCTGTTTCTTATATACATCAATGATCTCCCTAATGTCTCTAACATACTTAAACCTATATTGTTGGCTGATGATACTACTCATCTACTCTGACCCCAACCCACTCCTGTTAAATAATGTTGTAAACAATTAATTAAAAAAAGTCTACTTGTGGATGTCAACCAACAAACCTCTCACAAAACATAGAAAAGACCTACTATATCTTATTTGGAAACAAATCAACAAATGCAATTCAGCTTCAGATAGATAATGTAAACATTAGCAATAAAAATGATGGAAAGTTTCTTAGCCTATACTTAGACAAGAGACTCAACTTCCGCACCCATATACAACATATAACTAAAAAGGTTTCTAAAACAGTTGGTATACTGTTTAAGATCAGATATTATGTACCCTACTCTGCTCTCCTCTCACTCTATTATGCACTTATCTATCCCTATCATTCTTATGGCGTTTGTGCTTGGGGTTCAACCTCTGCAAACTACCTCAAGCCCATCATCATCCAGTAAAAATCTGCTATCAGGACAATAAATAACTTTACCTTCAGACAACACACAGCTCCCTTGTTCAAATCCTTAAACATGCTAAACAAATTCACTCCATACATTCTCCTGTGTAAATTACGTTTATAAAGCCCTTTTTCTAACTGCAAACCCTGTTCTGAAACTCTTCCTGGACAGATGTAATAGAACACATGGCCACGTCCCCACCAGACATAAATATCTCTTTGATATCCCCAGAGTCAAACTTAATCTATGTAAACACTCTATGTAAATAAAGGGACCTAGTCTATGGAACTCACTCCCTTATAATGATTTGAAAAGCTGTCCAACTTCTGCCATATTCAAAAATAAAACCAAAAAGTACCTGTAGTACTTTTTAAGTACGAGGGAGTAATGCGCAAAGCGTCCCTCACCTGTGACGTCACAGCGTCACCTGACGCCATATCAACACATCGGCCATTTTGTCGTCAGTTCAGTCATGGCGAGGACTAACCCTTCATGCAAACTGCACCTACTATCAAGAAGAAGAAGATTTTGTGTTCCACCGATAGTATTATCGTAAGTAAGCACTTATATTTTATATTTTATTAAATTAATTGATTCTATTTTTCTGTAATAAAGGTCCAAAGGGTTGTTAAGGAACAAGGGTGTAGCGATACCGACGCTCAGTGCGCTCAACTCATACCAAAGTATCACCTGTGTAGCTTCTGTAATTAGTGTTAATTAGTTATGCTATAAGATAATGAAGCGAGTATAAGATTAACTCGCTACAAGGGAACTGTGTTGGGAGGTGAGGGCTGTTACTGGTGTCTGTGGGGATGTGAGGACTTGTACCAACCACTATCACCACCAGTACCTTGTCTTGCATCCTGCTTAGTATTCCTATTGAGATATGAAGTATTATTGCATTCATATAATTATTCATTCATTGTCATTACTATTTTTATGGGCTATGTTCTGTTACCCTAATGCTTTTTACCCCTGGGCATGTCCATTTACTCTCCAGCCCTTCACAAGCCACTGCTGCACCCCCTCCATGCCCATACTTACTGTGCTTATTCTTACAGGACTGCACTGCATTATGTGGTGCTCACTGCCTGGACACCTTGATACATGCATTATAGGGTTCTGGTAGTTGTTCTACTCACCAAGCCCTTCCAAGGCCAGGCTTGACATGTGAGAGCTTGGTCCAACAGGCTGTTGCTTGGACAGGCCCCTCAGGCCCACATATCCACCACAGCCTTGTTTGTCCGGCACTTCAAAATCAAATGTTTATTTACGTAAGGTACATACATATTTTTAGGTAAGGTACTCTTTATTTGGGTAAATTTATCTTCGTAGTATTTAGCTTTGGCTCGTCTAATTATCTTGGATAGCAATAACGAGTAATTCTTTGAGAATTCTTTGGAGACAATTCCTAACCTATACTTCTCCCAACCTATACTTCTTCTCAAGGTCATCTTCACTTCTTGAAGATGTTCAGGTTTTCTCTTGAAGATGTCGACGGTTGTTCCAGCAATACTGTATTTCTTTTATTGCTGAAAACCTGTTTTCAGCCATAAAAAAATAATCCTGAATCCAGAAAAAAATCCCTTTTGTATCGTCTGGAAATTTTCAAATATTGCTGATCAAACCTGAGTCTAAATTATTTGTATATATTATGAATTACAGAGGTCCCAGGACAGGGTTTTTAGGCACTCCACTTACATTTTCCCACTCTGACTTAACCCCCATTTATACAAACTCAGTCTTATCTTTTAGCTAATAATTTATTGTACACACCATACTCAGCCTGTGTAGGGTAGTTTATTGTGCATGTGTAGTATATATATTTGTGTAGTATATTTGGTATATTTAATGCCTCTAACCTCTCCTCATAGTTCTTGTCCTTCAGTTCTGGGAGCCACTTAGTAGCATGTCTTTGCACCTTTTCCAGTTTGTTTATGTGCTTCTTAAGATATGGGCACCATACAACCGCTGCATATTCCAACTTTGGTCTAACAAAAGTCGTGAACAATTTCTTGAGTATTTCGCCATCCATGCATTTAAAAGCTCTGAATATTATCCTTTACCTGCAATTGGTTGTTGCTGTATTTATAGAATATGATTTGTTCTACTTTACATTTGTTTGTTCCTTTTTTTCAAAATTTCTTTCTGCCTCTCTCCTCACTGCCGTGTAGTTGTTTCTCTTTGTATTACTGGTATGTTTGGGGGTTTGGCCTCTTCGTATATTGATTCCATTTTTGTGTCTTTTGGTCTCTGTCCGTCTTGAAATTTCAGTTGAACAAATCCTGTTTCCTAGTTCTGCATCTTTGTTTTGGTATAAATGTTTTTGTTCCTTTATCATATATTTCACAAAATTGACATACTGTGCATTAATTCATCTCAATTACTTCCTTTCCTAACAGCAAGCCTTTCCAGTAAAATTCTTTGAATTCTTTTCTGACTTCTGGCCTAATGTTTGTTTTATCCTAGTGTGTATGATGCCTAGCGTGTGTCTGGTGCCTGTTGTGTTAAACCGAAGATAAATGCATAAGTATAGGTCAGTAATTTCTCCAGCTTTGAAAGGGGCTTTCATTATGCAGCAGTATTCCACTCTAGAGAGCACTAGCGTCTTGAAAACTATCATCATCGGTATAGCATCTCTAGTGTGAAAAGTTCTTGTTATCTATCCTGTCATTTTTCTTGCAGTTGTGACGGCTACTTTATTGTGTTCTTTAAATGTAAGGCCTTCTGACATCAGTACACCCAAATCCTTTACGTTGCTTTTCCGTTCAATGTTATGATTTGACTGAGTTTTGTAAGTGGTTTCCGTTTTTATATTTTTTATTTTTTCCGTAGCGCATGAGCTGAAACTTATGTTCGTTAATCACCATGTTATTTTCTGTAGCCCATAGAAAGACCTGATTTACATCTGATTGGAGGTTTGCCGTGTCCTCTATGTTGCCTACTCTCGTGAAGATTCTAGTGTCATCTGCAAAGGATGATCAAGTACTATAGGTTGTGTCCTTGTCTATGTCCGATATGAGGATGAGAAAAAGTATTGGAGCAAGCACAGTACGCTTGGGGACTGAGCTCTTTACGGTTGATGGTCCAGATTTTATTTTGTTGACTACTACACATTGGGTTCTATTAGTCAGGAAGTTGTATATCCATCTGCCTATTTTTCCGGTAATTCCTTTTGAACGCATTTTATGTGCAATAACACAATGGTCACATTTGTCAAAGGCTTTTTTTTGTCAAAGCGTTTTGTTTGTCTTCCATGGCATCTAGTGCCATGTCAGAGTGGTCCAGCAACTGTGATAGGCAAGAGCGCCCTGTTCTGAAACCATGTTGTCTGGGGTTATGGAGATGCTGTGATTCCATGTATTTTGTGATCTTACTTCTTAGCATTCTCTCAAAGATTTTTATGATGTGCGATGTTAGTGCTATCGGTCTGTAGTTTTTTGCCTCTGCCTTATTTCCTCCTTTATGGGGCGGTGCTATCTCTGCTGTTTTTAGTATGTCAGGGACAATGCCAGTATCTTGGCTTTGTCTCCAAAGAATGTGAAGGGCCTGCGATAACGTTTTTTACAGTTCTTGATGAATATAGAGTTCCAAGAGTCAGGGCCTGGTGCAGAGTGCATAGGCATACTGTCTATGGCTTCTTCAAAATCCAGTGGGGATAGGATCACATCTGATTTATGATTTGATGTTGGTATCATATCCATGAAAAATTCATTTGGGTTATCAATCAGATGGATGGAGAGCTACACTCGTGGTGTCCCATTTTCCCAGCACTCTTTGTCATATAATGCTTTGAAACTCTTGACGGATTTGGCCTCCACCACCTTCTCACCTAACATGTTCCAACCGTTTACCATTCTGTTTGCAAAAGTGAATTGTCTTACATTTCTTCGGCATCTTTGTTTAGTTCGTTTAAATCTATAACCTCTTGTTCTTGAAATTCCAGGTCTCGGGAAATCTTCCCTATCAAGTTTATCAATTCCTGTTACTGTTTTGTACGTAGTGATCATATCTCCTCTTTTCCTTCTGTCTTCTAGTTTGGAATATTTAATGCCTCTAATGTCTCCTCATAAATCCTGCCCTTCAGTTTTGGTATGAATGTTTGTGTGCCTTCATCGTATATTTTGCAAAATATGGAATACATCTCATTTACTTTACTTTAAGAATATGGTTCGATCAATTAAAAACCCTCTTGTTCAAATTGCAAAGAGACTGAAAGAGATGCAGCATGCTCAATGGATTATATATTAGTGATTATTATTAGGATTATATATTAGTGAATCATATTAGTGATTCAATTATTATGGTCATAAAACAATAAACAAATAGTTTTGGTGTTATTACACTCTATTCACAGGTTATATATAAGTATCTGCATGTTTTGTTCACCATTACAAACCACTAAGTTGGTTTGATTTTTGTTGAGATTGTTATTTATGATAAGATTCCTTACGTTATCTGAGAATGAAGCTATGTCGGTATTGGGAAATCTATAGATGGCACTTATAGTCAAGGAGGATTTAAGGGATTTACTGGAGAACTTGGCAAAGGTATATTCACAATAGTCGTCTCTATTACTAATGAGACTATTGCAGATGAAGGTATCTTTGTAAGATATTGCTATGCCACCTCCTTTTTTTATTAGGCCTGCAGTTGTGAATGGCTTTATTATCAGCCAAGTTGTAGCATACAACATAGCATATATATGTATATGGCATACATATATATATATATATATATATATATATATATATATATATATATATATATATATATATATATATATATATATATATATATATATACATATGTTATGTTACAACATAACAGGCCAATTACACTGGATTAATCTTTGTGTTTAGATAGGAGATGCCTCGTATGGGCCAATAAGCCTTCTGCAGCCCCTATGTTTATCCCTTATGTATCCCCCCATGTTTTCACCTTCATTGTATTATCACCTGACCTAATGCGGGTATAAAATCAACTAATATATATATATATATATATATATATATATATATATATATATATATATATATATATATATATATATATATATATATATATATATATTCAAAATTCGTCAGTGTACTACATTTTTGTTGTTGCTTTTAGGCTGATGCTTTTAACCAGTGTACGTGGGTCTGATTGTGCAACCACAGTTCGAAGAATAATGAAGATATGAACAAACGGCCTGTGGTCACTATACAGTCTGGAAGGGCAAAAGAAGAAATTGGCATTTCTACAAAAACAAGAACTATATAATGTTATTTTAAGTAAGTAACCAAAAAATTAAATAATTTTTTTAAAGTTTAAAATTCACTTAAAAATGTAAATTTTAAGTTAAAAAATTTTAACCAAAAAACTTGATATTTTTCATATTTGGAACCATTCCATAATCCCAAGCATAAATGATTATATTTCTATCACTTGCTCTTAAGATTGTTTCATTTAATAGAGGTTGGGCATAATTGTTCTCTGCTGCTAATAGAACTGACTGACTTAGCTATAGGAAAATGTAAAATTAATTGGTTTATCCATTACAGTATTTTGCAGTTTATTTCATGATCCTGTGCTTAATACTTGCATAAATAGTAGATTACAAAATGCATTTTTATATCATTAGTATTGAATAATAATAATGCAAATAATTGACTTATAAATGATGTACAATTAATTGGTAGGTGATATTATATTATTAATATTTTTTCATTCTTGCAAAGCCTTAACAAAGTCATTAACATGTTAATATAAACTTGATCACCTTCCACTTATTTTCTCATGTGCTACCTACATGTACAAAACCTTATTCCTAAATGCATATTTTGTTCTGAAACTTGTCCTTTATATGTTGTGTATCACCATCTCTGGAGAGTTTTATCTGATTGATGTATAAATTACTTTTAATTTTACAGAATATTATTGTTATACTGAATTTATTATTATATAAATAACTTAATTTTACAGAATCATCTATCAACGCACATCCACAAGTTGAGGAGGAGGATGTGACCTTCCAGATGTCTGAAGTACTGAAACAGGCACCAAACAGGCCTGGTGGATCTAGGTACAAGGTAAAATAATTTAATTTTTTTTTTTTTTTTTTTTTACTAATTGTCTGATATATATATATATATATATATATATATATATATATATATATATATATATATATATATATATATATATATATAAATATATATATAATGTGTCGTACCTAGTAGCCAGAACGCACATCTCAGCCTACTATGCAAGGCCCGATTTGCCTAATAAGCCAAGTTTTCTTGAATTAATGTTTTTTCGACTACCTAACCTAACATTTTCAGCTACCTAACCTAACCTATAAAGATAGGTTAGGTTCGGTCATATATCTCTATTAATTTTAACTCCAATAAAAAAAGAATTGACCTCATACATAATGAAATGGATAGCTTTATCATTTCATAAGAAAAAAAATAGAGAAAATATATTAATTCATGAAAACTTGGCTTATTAGGCAAATCGGGCCTTGCATAGTAGGCTGAAAAGTGCGTTCTGGCGACTAGGTACGACATACATATATATATATATATATATATATATATATATATATATATATATATATATATATATATATATATATATATATATATATATATATATAATATGTATGTGTGTGTGTGTGTGTAATTACCTAAGTGTAGTTAAAGGATGAGACCGTCTTCCCAGCACTCTTTGTCATATAACGCTTTGAAACTACTGACAGTCTTGGCCTCCACCACCTTCTCACCTAACTTGTTCCAACCGTCTACCACTCTATTTGCGAAAGTGAATTTTCTTATATTTCTTTAGCATCTGTGTTAAGCTAGTTTCAATCTATGACCTCCTGTTCTTGAAGTTCCAGGTCTCAGGAAATCTTCCCTGTCGATTTTATCAATTCCTGTTACTATTTTGTATGTAGTGATCATATCACCTCTTCTGTCTTTTAGTTTTGGCATATTTAATGCCTCTAACGTCTCCTCGTAGCTCTTGCCCTTCAGTTCTGGGAGCCACTTAGTAGCATGTCTTTGCACCTTTTCCAGTTTGTTGATGTGCTTCTTAAGATATGGGCCAACTTCTGTTGTTGGGCACCACACAACAGCTGCATATTCTAGCTTTGGCGTAACAAAAGTCATGAACAATTTCTTTAGTATATCACCATCCATGTATTTAAACGCAATTCTAAAGTTAGAAAGCATAGCATAGGCTCCTCGCACAATATTCTTTATGTGGTCCTCAGGTGATAGTTTTCTATCTAGAACCACCCCTAGATCTCTTTCTTTATCAGAATTCTTTAAAGATTTCTCACATAATGTATAGGTTGTGTGGGGTCTATGTTCTCCTGTTCCACATTCCATAACATGGCATTTATTAACATTAAATTCCATTTGCCAAGTGGTGCTCCATATACTTATTTTATCCAGGTTTTCTTGAAGGGCATGACAATCATCTAAATTTCTTATCCTTCCTATTATCTTAGCATCATCAGCAAACATGTTCATGTAATTCTGTATACCAACTGGTAGATCATTTATGTAGACAATAAACATCACTGGTGCAAGAACTGAACCCTGTGGTACTCCACTTGTGACATTTCTCCAGTCCGATACATTGCCTCTGATTACTGCCCTCATTTTTCTATGTCAGAAAATTTTTCATCCATATTAGAAGCTTACCTGTCACCCCTCCAATATTTTCCAGTTTCCAGAACAACCTCTCTATGTGGAACTGTCGAATGCCTTTTTTAGGTCCAAATAGATGCAGTCAACCCAACCATCTCTTTCCTGTAATATATCTGTTGCTCGATCATAGAAACTGACTAAATTCGATACACAGGATCTTCCAAATCGAAAACCATACTGTCTGTCTGAAATTATATCATTTCTCTCCAGGTGTTCTACCCATTTAGTTTTAATTATTTTTTCCAATATTCCAATTCCAATTTTTTCCAATAATGTGTGTGTGTGTATGTATATTTGTGTTGTTGAATATGACCGAAAGTCAGTCTTTCTGCCCCTCTCCTTACTGCTATTGTTGTTTCTCGCATCTGTGTATTGCTTGTATGTTTGGGCAATTTTTCCCCTTTTCCTAGTTCTGCATCTCTGCTTTAGTATAAATTTTGTTGTGCCATTATCATATATTTCACAAAACTTGACATACATCTCATTTACTTCATGTCCTAACAGCAAGTGTTTGTCAAATTCCTTAAGGAAATATCTGAGTTCCCCATAATGACCTCTCCACAAGTCAGGTTTTTCAACTGCTTCAAGCTCATTTTCTTCCAGATTATAATGCATTGCATACTTTATTCCCAAAAAGACATGGTCACTTTTACCCAAGTGACCATGTCACTTGGGTAAAAGGAGGGAGGTACCAAAGGAGGGAGGTACTGAATGATAAATATATCTTTCTCTTTCCTGGTAAATATAATATCCAGCATGGAGGGAACATCCCCTTCCCTCATCCTCGTAGCTTGTTTAACATGTAGAAACATGAATGTTTACAGGGTGAGGTTTACGAAATTATATATATATATATATATAATTGGTCTCTGGTCTATATATATTATATATATATATATATATATATATATATATATATATATATATATATATATATATATATATATATATATATATATATAAGTTTGTGTGTGTGTAATTTATATAAATAAATAATTAAATATTAATTTTGTTAATATCTTTTCAGGGAAAACTTGCAAGTACAATTCGTATACAAGAGGGGCAACAAGAGCCAGAGGATGTCTACTAAGAAAATATATAAGTCTTTATCCTCACACTCTTGATATATGGTCTTCTCTGGTCTCTTTATTTTCTCTCCTCACAAATGTCCCTTTTTTTTATTTCTTTTACGTTTCTCTCCTGTTTTTCTTGTCTTTTAATCTCTCCTTTCCTCCTCTCTTCTAACACCTCTCGTTTCCTGTCTCTTCTAGCTTCTCTCTTCCTTTACTTTTTATATTTGTGGTATTCATTTATGTCATTTTTATCTTGTATATTTTTCTTGTATCTTTTTCTTATCTTGTGTTTCTCTTCCCCTTCTCTTCAATGATTTCTCATTTCTCTCCTCTCTCTGTTGTTTCTGTTCTGTCTTCTCTCTCCTTGCCTTAATTTTGTTCTGTCTCCTCTTTTGTTGTGTGTGTGTCTTTCTGTCTCTGTCTGTCTCTCTCTCTCTCTCTCTCTGGCTCTCTTGCTCTCTCTCTCTCTCTCTGGCTCTCTCTCTCTCTGGCTCTCTCTCTCTCTGGCTCTCTCTCTCTCTCTCGCTCTCTCTGGCTCTCTCTCTCTCTCTGGCTCTCTCTCTCTCTCTCTCTCTCTCTCTCTGGCTCTCTCTCTCTCTCTCTCTGGCTCTCTCTCTCTCTCTGGCTCTCTCTCTCTCTCTGGCTCTCTCTCTCTGGCTCTCTCTCTCTCTCTGGCTCTCTCTCTCTCTCTCTCTCTCTCTCTCTCTCTCTCTCTCTCTCTCTCCCTCTCTCTCTCTCTCTGGCTCTCTCTCTCTCTGGCTCTCTCTCTCTCTCTCTGGCTCTCTCTCTCTGGCTCTCTCTCTGGCTCTGTCTCTCTCTCTCTGGCTCTCTCTCTCTCTCTGGCTCTCTCTCTCTCTCTGGCTCTCTCGCTCTCTCTGGCTCTTTCGCTCTCTCTGGCTCTTTCGCTCTCTCTGGCTCTCTCTGGCTCTCGCTCTCTCTGGCTCTCTCTCTCTCTCTGGCTCTCTCTCTCTCTGGCTCTCTCTCTCTCTCTCTCTCTGGCTCTCTCTCTCTCTCTGGCTCTCTCTCTCTCTCTGGCTCTCTCTCTCTCACTCTCTGGCTCTCTCTCTCTCTCTGACTCACTCTCTCTCTGGCTCACGCTCTCTCTCTCTGGCTCTGTGGCGCTCTCTCTCTGGCTCTCGCTCTCTCTCTCTGGCTCTCATATTTCATTTGATTTAAAAATGTCTGAGATTTTTTACTTAATCTAAGTTATATTGCATGGTGCTAATATGAATATTATACATGACTGTTTTTTCTTTTCTTTCTCTTTCTCCCTTTCTTTCTTTCTCTTTCTTTCCTTCTCTCTCTTTTTCTTTCTCATTCTACATGAATATTATACTTGACTGTGTTTACATTCACTTGTAGATTTTTATTTTTAGTTAATTAGTCCTAAACTTTTGATTAATAGATTTTTATTATTAGTCATAGAAAAACTATAGTGTTATATGTATACTCGGAAAATTTTACTTGTTTTAGTTTTAAGTAACAATAACTGCTTATAACGTCAGACTGATCTCAGCATGACATGAATCACAGGCTGCTTGATCACAAAATCTATTGTGTTCACATATTGCATATATAGATTTTTAAATTTTTACTTTTATATTCTGTTATAGATATAGTCTATATATTTCGAGCTATTACATATATTTTGTTGTATTACTCATTCTTAATTAAATAAATATAATATTTTAATTCTCTTTTTGTACCCTATTTATTTGTAATTTACACATACATATATAGGATGTCCATTTCTATCTCAGATATGTCTTCTTTCTTTCTCTCCCTTTCTATTTCAGATATGAATTACAAAATTATTATACCCTAATTTACCCTAAACGCTTTAATGTAGGTAATTAAAAGATCATAAAAAAGTTTTTAGAAATGTTAATTATATACGTTCTAAGGTTGTATATAAAAGTTCTCAAAAAACCTTTTCTAAACGTAATTATAAACGTGCTGAAAACAATGAAATGTCGTTTTTAGGATGTTTTAAAAACATGAAAATGTTTGCTGGGACTGTGTTGGAAGACTGGGCTCTGTAGCCCCCGCTACATTGGGCCCAGACTGGACTACTCCCCCGCTCCCCTTCCTCTTCTGTGATTGGGTCGAGCCCCAAGCCCCCTGTGGGGCGTGGGGAACAACATGAGGAGAAATATTAGAAATATGAACGGAAAGAGAATCCTGTAAGTAAGATAACCAGACAGAAAGAGGGAGGTGGTGAAGAGGAACAGGAACCACAGGAGGGGTAAAAGTTAAAGCACGACAGAGGAGAGAGGAAGGATGTTGCAAGGACCGCGCAAGATAGCGAAGACAGTAGTGATCATGGTGGTCCTGGAGAGATAGGAAGCCAGTGTCAACATACAAGAAGAGGATGGGAGTCAAATGAAGGGCACCAGAACTGAGGCGCAACCCAGTATGGTGCAAAGCATCAAGATGGCGAAGAGTAGAAGGAGAAGCAGACAAGTAAGCAGGGCAACCATAATCGAGCTTAGACAGGACGAGAGAGGAATGTAAAGCGAGGAGAGTGCGCCTATCTGCCCCCCAAGAAGTATGGGACAAGACCCGAAGGAGGGTAAGGGCCTTAGAGCACTCAACACGGAGGTAAGAGATATGGGGAGACCAAGACAAACGAGTTACCTGGTTGATGGGGTTCTGGGAGTTCTTCTACTCCCCAAGCCCGGCCCGAGGCCAGGCTTGACTTGTGAGAGTTTGGTCCACTAGGCTGTTGCTTGGAGCGGCCCGCAGGCCCACATACCCACCACAGCCCGGTTGGTCCGGCACTCCTTGGAGGAATAAATCTAGTTTTCTCTTGAAGATGTCCACGGTTGTTCCGGCAATATTTCTTATACTCGCTGGGAGGACGTTGAACAACCGCGGACCTCTGATGTGTCAAAGAATAACCCCAAAAGCTTCGCGGAATCTTTGTACTCCAGGGATGACCATAAAGTGACAAAGAGGGACGAAAAACGATCCGTTCTGAGTAAAAGTCATGGCACAAGTCTTGGTAGTAGAGAACTTGAAGCCATGATCGGTGGCCCAAGACGACACGACATCAGTCGCAAGTTAAAGCCAGCGTTGTAAGAGAGGCAAATCATCACCCTGACAGCAAAGGGTAAGATCATCGACATACAGAGCAGAGAAAATGTCCGAAGGAAGAGAGGAAAGAAGACCATTGAAGGCAACCAGAAAAAGAATAAGAACATAAGAACAAAGGTAAATGCAGAAGGCCTATTGGCCCATAAGAGACAGCTCCTGTCTATAACCACCCAATCCCACTCATATACTTGTCCAACCTGCGCTTGAAACAATCGAGGAACCCCACCTCCACCACGTTACGCGGTAATTGGTTCCACAAATCAACAACCCTGTTACCGAACCAGTATTTACCCAAGTCTTTCCTAAATCTAAACTTATCATATTGAGGTATAATAAGTTTAGTGAGGTATTTAGACAACGTTTTGTGCCAGAGATAAGGGCAACAGGTTAAGGGTTTGCTATCCAAGAGCTGGTATTGGTGATATTGTTGGAAACATGAAAGATATTATGAAGGGAAATGGAAACAAACCCATTGTTTGTATTAGTGCAGGGGGTAATGATGTTGGGCGAGTTAGGAGTGAGAAACTAATACAGAGATTCAAGACAGCAATAGAATTAGTTAGGAGCAAGGGAGGAATCCCGATCATATGTGGCATTCTTCCAAGAAAGGGAGTGGGAAATTAATGGATGTCGAGGGCACTTGGTGTCAATTGCCGGCTGGAAAGATATTGCAAATCTAATGCAATATCTTTCATAGACAACTGGGGACACTTCTATGGAAGAAATGAAATGTATGCTCGGGATGGGGTGCATCTATCGAGGGCTGGGGTTGTTGCTGTTGCGAACTCGTTGGAACCAGTGGTTAGAGGTGTTTGTTTGGGTTTAAACTGTTAGTAGATAGTGGTATGGGAATTGATTTGGAGGAAGGAGGTAATAAAAGTATATGTTTGAGGGAGAAAGGAATTGGCAAAATGATCAGGGAAATTGAAGGGTCTCAAAATAACAATTCACTTAGGGTATATTACACTAACAGTAGAAGTCTAAGAAATAAAATAAATGAATTAAATGCTCTTGTCTGCACAGAAAAAATAGATATTATCGCGCTTACCGAAACGTGGATGAATGTAGAAAATAGAGAACTATTAGCTGAATATCAAATAAATGGATTTAAACTATTTCACACAGATAGATATATTAGACGAGGAGGGGGAGTAGCCATATACGTTAGGGACAATTTGAAATGTAGTCTCAAAGAGGGAATCAAATCTGAGCCACACACAGAAGCTATTTGGATAGAATTAAACGAAAAAGCAAATAATAGTATAATAGGAGTTATATATAGGCCACCAAATTTAGACAGAATGGAAGCAAAGCATCTATGGGATGAAATATCTAGAGCATCTAGATCTAGCAGTATTTATGTCATGGGTGACTTTAATTTTAGTGGAATAAACTGGTTGAACAAAACAGGGAATAATGAAGCAGAAGATTTTCAAGAATTAATTGATTATTGCTTTCTTACGCAAGACATAAAGGAACCAACGCAGGAAAATAATATTTTAGATTTAGTGTTAACTAACAGGGAAACCCAAATGAAGGACATCGAAATAGGGAGTGAGCTAGGGAACAGTGATCATAAAGAAATCAGATTTAGCATAGAATGGAATAGATCTGTAGGAGAAAATTATGTTAAAGTACCTGATTTTCGAAAAGCTAATTTCAATAACCTAAGAAATTTATTGGGTCAAATAGATTGGAAAGTCTTGGGTGTGGGTGTGGGCCGGTCTTGGAGCTGGACGTGGGCCCAGCGATGGGTGACGTAAAAGGGGTTTTCGATGTGGACTCAAAATATAACCTATTTAAGAATATTCTAGGTGAGGCCCAGGAACATAGTATACCATATAAATTGAATAGATCGAATACTACTGATCCAAAGTGGATAACAAAGGATTTGAAGAACCTCATAGGTAAAAAGAGAGCGTGGTACAAAAGGATTAAGAATGGGGAAGTCAGTTTAGAACAGGAATTCGTACAACTGGTTAGAAATACTAAAAAGGAGATAAGGAAAGCAAAAAGAAACTATGAAAGGATAGGTCCATTAAAAACTGAGACAGGTCAAATAACAGATAATGATAAAGAGATGAGTAGTATTTTTAATAAATATTTTATATCTGTATTTACTAAAGAGGAACTTAACAATATGCCTTCAGCCGAACAAGTCTATGAGGGTGGGGACGAGGACAGGTTGACTAGTTTAGCAGTTACCAGGGAGGATGTAATTAAACAAATAGTTAAACTCAAACCAAACAAATCCCCAGGGCCGGATGAAGTGTTTGCCAGGGTGCTTAAAGAGTGCAAAGAGGAGCTTTCTGAGCCACTGTCTACCATATTTAATAAATCAATAGAGTCAGGCAGAGTGCCAGAGTTATGGAAAGTTGCTAATGTGATGCCAATTTTTAAGAAAGGAGATAGATCACTTGCGTCAAACTATCGACCAATTGGCCTAACGTCTATTGTGGGAAAGTTACTTGAATCGATAATTGCAAATAAAATTCGTCTTCATCTTGAAAAACACAAATTAATAAATGAGTCGCAACATGGTTTTACAAATGGCCGTTCATGTTTAACAAATTTGCTATCTTTTTATTCCAGCATAGTTGAGGCAGTTGATAGTGGTAAGGATTGTGATGTTGTGTACCTTGACTTTAGCAAAGCTTTTGATACAGTGCCACATGAAAGACTGATTAAAAAAAAAGGCTCATGGTATTGGAGGTGCTATATTAAGTTGGATTAGGGGATGGCTATTCCAAAGAAAACAGAGAGTTAGTATAAATGGGGTTAAGTCTGAGTGGGAAAGTGTTTTAAGTGGAGTGCCTCAGGGCTCTGTCCTGGGACCTCTGTTGTTTATAATATATATCAATGATTTAGATTCAGGTTTGAGTAGCAACATTTGCAAATTTGCCGATGATACAAAAATTGGCAGGGAAATTAACACGGAAGAAGACTCACTATCACTTCAAGTTGATCTAAATAGGGTTTTGAAATGGTCAAAGGATTGGCAGATGCAGTTTAATGCTGATAGATATAAAGTTTTGAGGCTAGGTAATGATGATAGAGTTACAAGATACGAGCTAGATGATGTTGAGATTGCGAAGTCGAATTGCAAAGGGATCTGGGAGTTATGATAAGTAAGAATTTAAAACAAAAGGATCAATGCATATATGTTCGTAATAAGGCAAATAGGACACTGGGATTTATTAATCGAAGCGTTAGTAACAAGACACCTGGTGTGGTTCTTCAGCTATATCTTGCTCTGGTTAGGCCCCATTTAGATTATGCAGTTCAGTTTTGGTCGCCTTACTATAGAATGGATATAAATTCACTTGAACGTGTCCAGCGTAGGATGACTAAGTTAATTCCCCAAATTAGAAACCTTTCATATGAAGAAAGATTAACAAAGCTTAAATCTATAAATCTAATCTATAAATCTAATCTATAAGCAGCTTTACTCATATCTAGCCAAACTCAATATACTTAGCCCTTGCCAATATGGCTTCAGACCCAAAAAAAGCACTAACGATGCACTTATTAGTATGCTTAACTCGATTCATACAGCTCTTGATAAAGATGAGTTCCCTGTTGGGTTGTTTGTGGACCTGCGTAAAGCTTTTGACACTGTCAACCACCAAAACCTTCTTCTTAAATTACATCATTATGGAGTCAGCGGACACTCCCTACAATACCTCAAATCCTACCTTACTGACAGGCTCCAATATGTTTCTGTGAATAATACAATTTCTCCCACCCTACCCATCAACATTGGTGTTCCCCAGGGCAGCATACTTGGCCCTCTCCTCTTTCTCATCTACATTAATGACCTTCCAAATGCCTCCCAACACCTCAAACCAATTCTATTTGCTGACGACACAACCTTCATTTACTCCAGTCCTGATCCCCTTGCTCTAAATGCCACAGTAAATACTGAGCTAAATAAAGTCCATCTGTGGCTAACTGCCAACAAACTCACCCTTAACATTGACAAAACCTTCTATATTCTGTTTGGCAATAAATCCTCTAATCAAATAAATCTCAAAATAAACAATACCCAAATTTGTAACAAATTAGATGGCAAATTCCTTGGCATTCTCATTGACCACAAGCTTAATTTCCAGGGACACATTCTAAACATATCAAAAAAAGTTTCAAAAACTGTGGGCATTCTTTCTAAGATCAGATATTATGTACCACGCCCTGCCCTGGTGACTCTCTATTACTCCCTTATCTATCCATATCTCAACTATGGTATTTGTGCTTGGGGCTCTACTACCCAAAATCACTTACGTCCTCTAATTACTCAACACAAAGCTGCTATTAGGACAATATCCAATTCTGGCCCCAGACATCACTCGGTACCCCTACTTAAATCTCTGAATATGTTAGACATTAAGTCACTGCACATTCTCTCATGTGTATTATACATATATAACACGCTGAACTGTAATGCCAATCCTGACCTCAAAAGCTTCATTGAAGGTTGTAACAGAACCCATGAGCACCACACCAGAAATAAATACAGTTTTGATATTCCAAGAGTACGACTTAATCAAACTAGAAATGCTCTACAAATCAAGGGACCCAGAATGTGGAATGACCTTCCCAACCATGTTAAAGACTGTACCTCTCTCAACCAGTTTAAGATAAAAACGAAGCACTACCTAATAAATTCCCTGTAACCTACCTTACCCCTCTATTGTCAACCCCTCTTTTTTTTTAAACAAAGCTGTTTGTCGACCTAATTGTATTTGTGCTGCTTTTTCAGCCATGTTCCCCTCTTTTATCTCTACTTTTATTTGTTCTCAACACATTTTATTCTTTATACCCAATTAGTATTAAGCTTTAGTCATTAATGTTTTACCTGCCCGAAACGCTTTGCATAATAGTGGCTTTAGGCATTGTATGTACTAGCTCTATGTATAAATCCATCAATCTTTGTAAAATCTCTTGTATGTATGTACCTTACCTAAATAAACATTTATTTATTTATTTATTTATTTATTATTTTTCTGTAGGACAAGAGCTGGAACTTATCATCATTAAATTCCACATATTTTTTCTGTAGTCCATTGAAAGACGTGATTTACGTGTGATTGGAGGTTTGCTGTGTTCTCTATGTTGTTTACTCTCATAAAAATCATAGTGTCATGTGCAAAGGATGAGACAGTGTTATAGATTGTTTCCTAGTCCATATCTGATATGAGGATGAGAAAATGTACTGAAGCAAGCACAGTATCCTGGGAGAGGGAGACACGGTTGATGGTCTGGATTTTATTTTGTTGACTATTACACATTGGGTTCTGTTAGTCGGGAAATTGTAGATCCATCTGCCTATTTTTCTGGTAATTCCTTTTGCACCCATTTTGTGTGCAAATAGCATCATTGCCACATTTGTCGAAGGCTTTTGCGAAATCTTTGTAAATTATATCAGCGTTTTGCTTGTCTTCATGCCATCCAAGGCCATGTCATAGTTGTCCGGTAATTGTGATAGCAAGAGCACTCTGTTTTAAAACCATTTTGTCCAGGGTTATGGAGATGCTGTGATTCCATGTGTTTTGTGATCTTATTTCTTAGCACTCTCTCAAAGATTTTTTATGTTGAGTGATGTCAGTGCTATCGGTCTGTAATTCTTTTCCTCTGCCTTATTTCCTCCTTTATGGAGTGGTGCTATGTCTGCTGATTTTAGTAGGTCAGGGATAACGCGAGTGTCTAGGCTTTGCCTCCAAAGAATGTGAAGGGCCGGCGACAGTGTTTTTTACAGTTCTTGATGAATATGGAGTTCCAAGAATCAGGGCCTGGTGCAAAGTGCATAAGCATACTGTCTACGGCTTCTTCAAAATCCAGTGGGAGATAGGGTGACATAAGATATATGATTTGATGTTGGCATCACGTCCATGAAAATCATGGATGTCAATCTTTAGGGTGTGTAGTGGCTCATTTCAAACAGTCATACTGATTCCGAAGTATTTTGCTCATTTCTTTTTTGTCATCTGTGAAAGTTCTATCTCTGTCACAAGGGCCTGATACTAGATGTCATTTTTGATGACACGACGCAATAGGATACAGGATGACACGAAGCTGTGACTAGTATTTTTGTCCATATCCGAGATTAGAATGAGAAATAGCAGCGGTGCAAGGATTGTGCCCTGGGGGTACAGAACTTTTCACTGCACTTGGGCTTGATCTTATTTGATCGACTGTCTCACACTGCATTCTGTTTGACAAAGTTGAAATTCCAACGCCCCACTTTACCCGTTATTCCCATTGATTTCATTTTATGGGTTATCACTCCCATTTTATGCTCCATGGTCACATTTGTAGAATGCCTTTGCAAAGTCTGTGTACACAACATCTGCAGTTTGCTTTTCTTCTAAGGCTTCTGTTATTTTGACACAGTAGTTGAGTAACTGTGACAAACAGGATCTTCCCACTCTAAATCCATGTTGTCCTGCGTTGTGTAGGTCATTATTTTCCATCAAACTAAAAGTTTGATTCCTAATTACTCACTCATAAACTTTATTATGTGTTAAGTTAGTGCAACTGGTTTATATTTTTTGCCAAAGCTTTACTACCTTCCTTGTGCAGAGGAGCTATATATGCTGATTTAGGTGCTGCTGGTATCTCCCCTGTATCCAGGCTCTTTTTCCATATTATATTGAGTACTCATGCTACTGGTGCTTTATATTTCTTTATGAATATTAAATTCCACGAGTCTGGACCAGGGACTGAGTGCACGGGCATGTTGTCAATTTCTCTTTCAAAATCTTCCAAGTTCGTGTTAATACCTGTTATATTATCTGCAGCTTGGATGTCATTCATAAAGAAGCTGTCTAGATCTTCAACTTTCATGTTGTTTATTCGGGTGCTAAACAGTCTCATACTGGCTTTTTATCTCTTGTATAGCTTTTCGTTTCAATTCCATTTCCTCACTAATATGATCACTTCAACGTCTGCTCTATTCATAGAATTATTTCTTCGATCTCTGTTTAGATTTATTTTCCTTTCTAAAGACAGTCGTGTTTGTTTAAGCATTTCCGTTATATTTTCCTTCTGTACAGTCGTCTGCGTGTTCTCTTTCTAGAGTGATCCTCTTTCTGCAACCTGTCCTCTTAAAAAGAACGTCGCTTTTGGCCGTTTGCCCGTATGGCCGAATTTGGACGTAATTTGAAATTGAAAAAATCTGAAAATAAATTTGGGATTTTTTTTTTCAACAACAGTAAGTTAAGAGTCCTCTGATAGGTTAGGTGGGCAGGAAATTCTCATAAAGTTTCAAAACGTTATGAAAAACGTGAATTTAAAGTGTCCTCTTATAACCTCTGCGCGTATGCCGGACGACTCAAATAGAAAACGGAACAGAACGTCACTTTTGTGAGTGGATTTCATTTCAAATTACGTCCAAATTTGGCCATAGTGCGCATACGAGCCAAAAGTGACGTTCTTTTTAAGAGGACGGGTTGCTTTCTGACCCTCCTCACAGGCATGTGCTTTAAGCAGATCTAGTATGCTTCAGCTGTCAGTGGAGCTATTCCCTGTGTGAAAGTTTTGTCGCTTAAGATGGTTTCCCAATGAATGTTTCCAAGGTCTATATTTATTTCTTCCCAGTCGATCCTCTTATTGTTGAAATTGAATTGAGTGAATAAGCCTTCTAGCGTGTTGGTTCTGTTGGACTTACTACTGTCATTAATGTTAGTTTGCACTTCAATGAGCTTACAGTGTGAGTGTGTAGAATCTGAGATTGTAATGTGTCTGATTAGTCTGGTGAGTAACGGTTGTGGTGTCAGTGTAGCCAAAAGTTTTGTTGTGTGTTCAATTATTTTTTATTAAAAACAGTTTGTTAGGGTGTGCTAGAGGTACACTTTACTTCACATTTGACTTTTACACTAGAATATGAGCTCATTTTGGACATTGTTAAGATGAGTGTTTATTTACGATAACTGTTGTTGTTGTCTACCTTACATGGTACAAGCTGGTGAGTAGTGGCGTTCATTTACATAATTGTGTGTTAGACTTGAGACCAAATAGATCTTTTGGATGTAATTTGATTCATTTGTTAAGAGCACGTGGTGGCACACTATACAGTAATTTATTTATTTATTATTATTTATTTATTATTATTTATTTATTTATTATTATTTATTTATTCATTATTATTTATTTATTTATTATTATTTATTTATTAATATTTATTTATTATTTAATGTAAGTTTGCCTCGGGTAATAAATAACAGTGATCATCATTACCTGGTTTAGGTCACATCCATCATTACGATGGTGTTTCAGGCCATCCTCCAAAGGTTTCACAATGTCAAGAAAACAGTCAATTTAAATTAGTCTCTCCTACCCTACCAGAGGCTCAAAAACAGAAAATGGGACAGTACATCACTTTCTCCAGTCGCTTTAATTTTTTAGTACATTTTTTGGCCTTGTGTGATGCATATGAGCGAAAAGTGACATGCTTTTTCAGAGGACAGTTTAAGTATTTACTCAGAGTAGATAGAATATTATAGAGAATCTTTTTTGTTTCTCTTTGGCAGGAACACCACTTGAATATGGCGTTGCTTGTGTGGGTGTGGTGGCGAAGTGATCTGGCCGCAGCAGTGCGACCCATCGTGGCTGTCCTGATTTACGGCCTGGATGATCCCAGAAGCGCATTAGTCGGATCTCAGCACACGCCTTAGCCTGGACACAAGTTCGAACCCTCATTACGGCCCTTGTGGATTTGTTCATTAAATGTATCATGATATTGTGATTTCTGTATCACAAGTGATGTTCTTTTCCTTAAAGAATGTATTCCATGATTTGTATACAGATAAAGGTTTCATTGATAACAGTTGTGTACCTCAACTTGTCTTGATAATAAACAATTGTTATAAATAATGGTGTATTGGCTTCTATGGGGTACTGGTACTATTAAGGGGTAAGGGTAGTTAGAAGACAAGAGTATCAAATATGGGAGAGCTAAAAGGCCCGGCCCCCAAAATAAACTATCCACAGTAGTAATAACTTGCTACAAGACCATATATGTTAGTCTAAGGGTTGATCAATGCGCTCCCACACAGGAAGAAGGGATACTCTGTAATTCATGTACATATTTATTAACCCCTTAACAACCCCCCATATACACTCACACCAATAACAATAATAATAATAACTTTACCACACTATCTTACGTTAAAAGCCTTGGTCCACATAGGCAGGATACAAGGTTTACACTAATAACAAGCTAGGGTAAAGTACTACTGGATAAGCACTGAAGCTGGATGCAGCTTCGGGTTGTGAGACCCCACGTGGTACCCAAATACAAAACACAACACTTAGGGTTACCCAAAACACTGGCAACTACTACCCCCAGGTCTCACCAATCGTTACTACCAGAGAAGGTACACTTAGAAATCATACAATACTTAACTTAATGGTACAGGAACTTAAGGTAAGGGAAATAAGTAAGAGGAGAAGGGAGGAGATTAGGGGTGCAGCCACAGAGTAGGTCTCGTCCGCACGAACGCCAGCCAGAGAAGCACCTTGTAGCGACCAGCTAGGCCTCCCATGTCGTGGTGCCGGAAGGAGCCTAATTGATCGTGCAGCTAAGCACATTAAAGATCTTCCCCTATGCAACGTATTGTTACTTTACAAATGATTAGAAAGTATTAGTAAGCAAAGTTGGTGCCTATTTTATTATTTAATAATCAACCCCCAGCTCAGTCTTTAAATGCTCTTTGAGAAACAATAATAGTCTTACGTCTGGCAGGGAAGATACAAACAATTGCCGCTCGATATGCACTCAACTGTACTACCAGAAAGTTTAATAGCTCAATTTTGACCTCTGGTTTCCACTGGAGAACCCAGGGTCGTAACAACAATAAAAGTATATTTGTGTTTAAAAACTTATTATTGCTGTCAAGTTTCATAATTTCTGGAGTACAAGACGACTGGTATTGCCCCTTTTAACCCCTCTGTGGTGCCTCCTTGCCGTGGTGAGGGGCTCACGTACACCTCCCTGTGACCGGTGTAGGTTGCCTTTGCCCCCTTTTTGGGTGGTATACATGCTGAAGGGCACCACGTAGGAACATTGTGAGCCATTGGACCACCCGCTGGAGGGGTCGCCTGTGAGGGGCCGCCCTGAGTGGATGGTTGGGTGTCCAGGCTGGGGCGATAGGGGGAATGGGGTCTTAGCACCAGTGTGGGAGAATGGACGATGTAGTAGGAGTTCCCTGTTCAAAAGGGGGAGCATCGCTGGGGACAACGCACCCTTCCTGCACTGGCCCGCGCTCAGTCTCGATGGCTGCCCTAATAGGTGGTATCTCTTGGTTCCAGGTCCCAAACTTTTGATATTGTTTGCTGCATGGATGACGACACGACTTCTCTTACCCAGGCTCATGGGGTGGGTGACCAGGCCCCCTGAGTCTAACCGTCCTGGAAGACCGGGATCTGTAGCCCCCCGCTACAGGGCCCGGTTTAAGCCCAGACCAGATTCTTCCTTCCTGCTCCCCTCCCTCCTCTGTGGTTGGGTCGAGCCCCAAGCCTGCTGTGGTAACCGCCTCGTCCCCTTGCATGGCTCCATCTTATTGTGACTACTGCGCCTTTTGACCCATCTCTCTCTAAAGGTTCTCATCGCCGTCCCCGCCATGGCTATTCTCTCTTATGCTCCCTTCCCATACTAATTCGTACCATGCTTTGTTTTTCCTCCTACGTGGACTAATTACTTTGACCTCCATCCTTTACATTCAACTCCTGACAATTTTTCCCTTCATAGGCAACTTGTAGATTCCGTAGATGCCTCAGTTACCTTCAACCCCACCCGTCTTGGTACCCGTGTCGTTGCTGCTCCTCAGGATGCAGCCACCCGCTTAGCCGCCTTATCCTGCCTTGGCGAGACCCCTATTCGGGTCTCAAAGAACGCTCGGGTAAATGCCAGTGTTGACACTGTTCTCCTCCCACACCATGTTGCGACTGGTGTTTGGAATCTAAAAGACTGAAAAGACCACGAGGATATCAAGCATATCCTCAAGGCCCAGGGTCATTCTGTCCTCCAGGTGGATATGTTTACTCATCCCCCTCATGGTTATCGCCTTCTGCCCCTTCGGGTTGTGAAGATTAACTTTGATGGTAGGACCCTTCCGCCCTGTCATTCTTGCTGGTGCTAGATGCTCTGTTCAGGAGTATATTCCATCTCCTCGGCTCTGCAGTAAGTGCTGGAGGTTTGGGCATGGTGCCCTCAAATGCTCTAGTCCTGTCTCTCTCTGTCCCATGTGTGGGGGCGAGGGTCACTCTAAGCTGGAGTGCACTTCTCCCTTGGTCCGCTGCCTCAATTGCGGTGAGGCCAACGCTACCTTCTCCCGCACGTGTATACGTTACAAACTTGAGGCAGCTGTCCTCTACTTGAAGCTCCGGGACCATTTGTCTTTTCCTGAGGTTCGGCGCTAAGTTCATTGTCTCCCCTCTTTCGCTGGCGTATCCTATGCTTGCGTGGTGCTCTCTTCCTCTCCTCGTCCTTCCCACCTTACTCAGTCTCACAACCGTTTCCAAGCCTTAGACCCGGACACACCCACCACCACCTCCCCTGTTTCCCTCCGTTCTGTCCCAGAGGGTCCCCTCCCCTTCTGGTTCTCTGTCTAGGGTATCCCATCTTTCTACCCAGTCTGTCATGTCTCCTGTGTCTTCTTTCTCCTCTCCTTCTGGTCTTCCTTTCCGTCATTCTCCTCCGTCTCTTGGCTCACCACGCCACCTGACAGTGCGGGCCGATGTCCATCGCTCTCCTGATGGTCATGTTGTTTGCTCGCGCTCTTCTTCTCCTTTCGAGATGCTGGAATCTGTTGCTCAGTACATTGCTGCTGGGAAACCAGTCTCTTTGAGTCAGAAGCGGAAACCTGGCTCCGCTCCTTCCTCCTTCCCGGTAGGTAAGAAGGCTTCGCTTTCTTCTCAACCCCCTATCTCTGATTCTTTTGTTCCTTCCCCTCCCGCTTCGGTGGTGGAGCTCCCTGTTCCTACTGTGGGGGCTTGTTTAGCCCCCGGTTCCGTCTCGGATACTGCCCTTGCTGAGGTGCGCTCCCCTCTTTCTGCCCCTCCTCCTCCTCCTCTTCCTTTTCCTCCTCCAGACCCTGTTCGTCCACCTCTGGTCTGTCCTCCCACTTCTTTCCCTCCTTCTTTACTCAGTTTACCCATGCCCCCTAACCCTGACATCGCTGATCCTGACCCTATGCTTCTTTCACGTGCTGTATTCCCTTTTCACCTTTGTTTCTTCTTTGATCTCTGTTGCTATCCTTTCTCTTTTTGTCAATGTCTATTCTTCTGTGGAACATCCGTGGATAATACGCCAATTTCCTTGACCTCTAACTTCTAATTTCACAGTTTTCGCCCCCCTTTGTGTCTGTCTCCAGGAGCCGATGTTTGGTGCTCGTCCTGGTCGCTTCCGTTGCTATTCTTTTCTCTCACCCCCCCTCCTCCCAGATGTTGCTGGGGCCCATAACTCTTCTGCTCTCTTGATTCACTCAGATGTTCCCTTCGTCCCCTTACTTTTTTCCTCGCCTCTCCACTGTTCTGCTGCGTGTGTCTTTGTGCGTAAATGGTACGTGGTTTGTTCCATTTATCTCCTCCCCACTGTCCCACTTTCTCTTCCCGATCTTAAACACCTCCTAGACTCCATGCCAGAACCTGTGCTCCTTCTGGGTGATTTCAATTGTCGTCATAACCTTTGGGGTGATGTGCTGACAAACACCCAGGGTCGCCTCCTTGAACCTTTCCTCCTCTCTTCTTCCCTGTCCCTTTTTAATTCTGGTGAGCCCAATCATTTGGACTCTCGGACTTGCTCCCTTTCCTGTCTCGATCTTTCTCTGTGCTCGTCATCCCTTTCCTTAGATTTTGGGTAGTGGGTCCTTGATGACTTCCATGGCAGTGACCATTTTCCTATCCTTGTTAGTTTTTTCTCTTTTCACCCTCCTCTCTCCTTCCCTAGGTGGCGGGTTGCAGAGGCTGACTGGTGCCTCTTTACTCTCCATGTTACTATTTCCGACCTCTCTGTTCTGCCTCTCCCTCATGCCCTCCTTGTTTTTCATGACACTGTCTTTGATGCTGCCCTCCACTCTATTCCTCGCGCTTCCTCTTGGGGAATGCGGAAGTGCGTTCCCTGGTGGAATGTGGACTGTACTCGGGCTGTCCGCTGTAAGCGTGCAGCCTGGAAGAGACATCGCTGCCGAAGTTGAGTCTTTTCTTTTGTTTCGAAAGGCAAGAGCGGTGGCCCGAAGGACCATCCGTTCGGCTAAACGTGCTTGCTGGATGTCTTATGTCTCCACCGTTATGTCCAAAACTCCTCTACCACTGGTCTGGAAACATATTCACAAGATTACGAACTTACCCGCGTAAGTTCGTTCCCGATGTCTCGCCGGTCCTTCGCCTCCGTGGTGTTCTTGTGGCGGACCCATTGCAGGTCGTGACCGAACTGGGTTCCCACTTTTCATGTTAGTTTTGGTTCTCATCTTCCCCAATCCTTCCTTCTTCGTAAGCCTATTCTTGAATCTCGTCCTTTAAATTTCTGTACTCATCTTCGCCTTCCCTATAATGATCCCTTCTCTCTCTCTCTGAGTTTCAGTCTGCCCTAGCCCTCTGTGGTTCTACGGCAGTGGGCTCCAATGGCATTCATTATGAAATGCTTTGCCATCTCTCTCTGTGCACGTCTCAGTATTTACTGAGTCTGTAAAATAGGAAGAAGAACCAAGAACTGGCATGCTTAAAAGTAATTAGAACTAGGGTCTACTGTGGGGAGTATACCTTCGCCATTTTCAGTCAAGGGTGCTGAGTCTGTCCTGACTGTTGGAGCAGTCTATAGAATTCCTAACACTGATGTGTCCGAATTCAACTCTAACCTTACAAATCTAATACAAGGTAACAGACTGAACCAAAGCTATCTAATTATCGCAGGGGGACTTTAATATTGGCCTCTGCGAGCCTGAAAACCCTACTGCTGCCAGCTTCCTCAACTGTATGAATTCCTGCTTCCTCATACCCTTAATCACTAGACCTACTAGAATCACTGATAGTACTGCCACGGCTCTTGATCACATCTGGACCAACATAACCTCTCCGCTTACTTCAGGGATAATCATCGATAACACTACAGACCATTACCCCACATTTCTCCTAACTAACATTAACAAACCACCTCTAGAGACAAGGGAGATAAGCTTTAGGCTGTACAATGAAACTGCAATAGGCAATTTTATAGCTGCTGCTGCTAATGTCAACTAAGAGACCGAATTAGGTAACATATGTGACATCAATCTAGCAGTGGAATCTTTTCTTCAAAAAACTCTCAGCCTTTATAACACCCACTGCCCTATGCTAACGAAACAAGTCACAACTAAAAGGCTAAACAATCCCTGGCTTACAAAGGGAATACTTAAATTCATTAATAAAAAACATGACATTGAGAAGAAGTATAGGTTAGGAATCGTCTCCAAAGAATTTTCAAAGAATTACTGGTCATTGCTATCTAAAATAATTAGAAGAGCCAAAATTAAATACTACGAAGATAAATTTACCCAAACAAAAGGCAACATTAAGAAAACATGGAGCACAATTTCACAAATATTGGGATCAAAGAAGATTTTAAATAACAAACCAATTCTCCTGTCCAATAACGATGGTCTGCTTACAGCCTCTGATATTGCTATTGAGTTCAATAGGTTCTTCTCTTCCATTGGGTCATCCCTTGCGAATGATATTCCATCTTCCAGTACTGATGTTCAGGACTATCTTACAGGTAAGTATCCACAGTCTCTGTACCTAACGCCTGCAAATTCTACTGATGTTAATGAGATAATCCTTTCCCTTAAAACCAAGTCTAGTGCCCTTGAGGAGATACCAACCTTAATTTACAAAAAAGCCTCCAGAACTTTAGCCCCTGCTATTGCATTGCTCTTCAACAAGTCACTTGAACTCCAAACCTTTCCAGGTATCCTAAAAAAAAGCGAGAGTAACCCCTGTCCACAAATGTGGTGATCTCACAGATGTTAACAACTACAGACCTATATCAATCCTGCCAAACTTGTCAAAAATATTTGAAAAATTGATCTACAAGCAGCTTTACTCTTATCTAGCCAAACACAATATACTTAGCTCTTGTCAATATGGCTTCAGACTCCAAAAAAGCACAAGCGATGCACTTATTAGTATGATTAACTTGATACATGCAGCTCTTGATGAAAATGAGTTCCCTGTTGGGTTATTTGTGGACCTGCGTAAGGCTTTTGACACTGTCGACCACCAAAACCTTCTTCTTAAGTTACATCATTATGGTGTCAGAGGTCACTCTCTGCAATACCTCAAATCTTACCTTACTGACAGGCTAGTTAGTTTAGTTCATTTATTATGCACCCTATACCAATTATTGTGGGCGGTAGTGGAAAGGGTTACAGAGGCACATAATGGGCTCAGGGACTGAACCCCACAATTCATTTAGCTAAGCAAGTTACAATCGTCACATCAACACATCAATATAAGTCGTCACATCAACAATGGGTTCGAGATCGACCTCAAGTACAGGTTCTAAATTAAGTAACTGACATATGTGGAGAGCTAGTGTCCCAATTTCCATGCTTGTCCTGCACACCGCACCCCATCCAGTGGGCAGCGGAGGATGTTTCTGTGAATAATTCAATTTCTCCCACCCTACCCATCAACATCGGTGTTCCTCAGGGCAGCATACTTGGCCTTCTCCTCTTTCTCATCTACATTAATGACCTTCCAAACGCCTCCCAACACCTCAAGCCAATTCTGTTTGCTGACGACACAACCTTCATTTACTCCAGTCCTGACCCCCTTGCTCTAAATGCCACAGTAAATATCGAGCTAAATAAAGTCCATCTGTGGCTAACTGCCAACAAACTCACCCTTAACATTGACAAAACTTTCTATATTCTGTTTGGCAATAAATCCTCTAACCAAATAAATCTCAGAATAAACAATACCCAAATTTGTAACAAATTAGATATCAAATTCCTTGGCGTTCTCATTGACCACAAGCTGAATTTCCTGGGACACATTCTAAATATATCAAAAAAAGTTTCAAAAACTGTTGGCATTCTTTCTAAGATCAGATATTATGTACGCCGCCCTGCCTTGGTGATGCTCTATTACTCCCTCATCTATCCATATCTCAACTATGGTATTTGTGCTTGGGGTTCTACTACCCAAAATCATTTACGTCCTCTAATTACTCAACACAAAGCTGCTATTAGGACAATCTCCAACTCTGGCCCCAGACATCACTCGGTACCCCTACTCAAATCTCTGAATATGTAAGATATTAAGTCACTGCACATTCTCTCATTTGTATTATACATATATAAAACGCTAAACTGTAATGCCAATTCTGACCTCAAAAGCTTCATTGAAGGTTGTAACAGAACCCATGAGCACCACACCAGATATAAATACAGTTTTGATATTCCTAGAGTACGACTTAATCAAACTAGAAATGCTCTACAAATCAAGGGACCCAGAATGTGGAATGACCATCCCACCCATGTTAAAGACTCTACCTCTCTCAACCATTTTAAGATAAAAACGAAGCTCTACCTAATAAATTCCCTGTAACCTACCTTACCCCTCTATTATCAACCCATGTCTGTTTTCTTAAACAACGCTGTTTGTCGACCTAATTTTATTTGTGCTGCTTTTTAAGCCATGTTTCTCTTTTTTTTATCTCTATTATTATTTTTTTTCAACACATTTTATACTTTAATCTCAATTAGTATTAAGTTTTGGTCATTAGTGTCTTTCTTGCACGAAACGCTTTGCGAATTAGTGGCTTTAGGCATTGTATGTACTAGCTCTATCTATAAATCGATAAATTTATGTAAAATCTCTTGTATGTAGGTACCTTACCTGAATAAACATTTTATTTTATTTTTTTTAATTAAAAAGCTGTCAAACTTTTGCCTTATTTAAAAGCAAAACCGAAAAGTACCTAATTTCATCTTTTTAGTTTCCTGCACTGGGGCCGGATTCAGGAAGGTACTTACGAAGGTTTTTCCTCTTAGCTAAGAGCGTTTTCTTTCTTAGCGCCTTTGTGGCGGCTACGTCCGTATTCAATTAACTACCCTAAGTGGAAAAACCTTCGTAAGTTCATTCCGGGATTTAAGTGTGGTTTCGACCACTCGCAGTTTTACGTAAACTGGATATAAGTCATTTTTTCTCTACTACATAACACTGGGATCGATTTATGATATTGGAACATGACCAAAATATTATAGCTGGTGAATCTAGTGAAGAGGAATCCTTCGTGTTAGTTATATATGCATTCTCTGCTTGAAACTTAAAGTAAATATGTGTTTGATGATAGTAGAATTAGTTTTATAATAGCAAGATATTATACCAGTAGTTATTAAGTAAATAAACACTGGTGAACATGAAACATGAGAGAAGGTGATGAGCCCTGCCTGATGGGATCATTTACTATCACCGAATGCCCCTGTTCACCTAGTAGTAAGGGTGTACCTTAGCTATATATACCCATTTCTAAATAATTTAGTTTGGTTTCATTTTGAAATTAAATCTGGGTGAGACATAAAATAAAAATATGCTGCACAAATGATGTTAGGTAAGGAAAAGGGTAAAAATGTCAAAAACTTTATTCATTGAATACTTAAAGCTATAATTATGACTATATAGATTATTAAAAAAGAGAGGGGGAAGTAGGGGTCCAAGACCTCTTCCTGTTATACAATTTGGGTGTGGAACAAGTAATTATCAAAAGAAGGCACCATGCCGGGAAGGCTATGTAGCAGTAAGGCAGTGAGGTGAGGCAGCTACTTATTTGAGAAATGCTTATTTTATTTACCTTATAAGCTGAGGCAACTTATTTTATTTTAGGAATACTCAGCTGATTCCTCTACATTTAGCATGGAACAAATTTGTGTCCAAGACCTCTTCCTGTTACTCAATTTGGCTGTGTGTAACCAAACTAGAAGTGCTCTACAAATCAAGGGACCCAGAATGTGGAATGACCTCCCGAATCATGCCAAAGGCTGTACCTCTCTCAACCAGTTTAAGAGTTAAACCAAGTACTGCCTAATTAACTCGATGTAACCTTACCTTGAGGTTAGGTTACCTTGAGGTGCTTCCGGGGCTTAGCGTCCCCGCGGCCCGGTCGTCGACCAGGCCTCCTGGTTGCTGGACTGATCAACCAGGCTGTTGGACGCGGCTGCTCGCAGCCTGACATATGAGTCACAGCCTGGTTGATCAGGTATCCTTTGGAGGTGCTTATCCAGTTCTCTCTTGAACACTGTGAGGGGATTGCCTAACTTACTCAATTTGGCTGTGTGTAACCAAACTAGAAGTGCTCTACAAATCAAGAGACCCAGAATGTGGAATGACCTCCCGAATCATGTCAAAGGCTGTACCTCTCTCAACCAGTTTAAGAGTTAAACCAATTAACCAAGTTAAACCAAGAGTTAAACCTAACCTACTTAACCTAACTTACCTCCTAAATGTCAACCCATGTCTTGCTATTTTTTAAACAACGCTGTTCACCAATATGTGCAATTGCTGATTTATGCTATGTTAACCCCTTTTTTGTATTTTTTATTCCTTCTTTCAACACAATTTATACCTAATCCCGATTACTATTAAGTTTTAGTCTGTGTTTTTTTCCCCCCACACCTTGCCCGAAATGCTATGAGTATTAGTGGCTTTAGGTATTGTATGTACTAGCTCTGCCTATAAATCCAACATTATGTTTGTAAATCAACTGTATGTACTTTTCCTGAATAAAATGTATTTATTATTTATTTTTTAATCAGTAAGTATTAAAAGAAGGCACCAAGCTGGGAAGGCTATGTAGCACCATTGTGTTTAACAATAAACCAAATTTTTTTTAACAAATAATGTACCTGTATGGGAAAACAAATCCTGTCAGCTGTAAAAATATTGATGCAGTTATTTAAATGAAAAATATAATGAAAGAAATATTACTGGTTTATTTTTATCCTATCTTTTTGTACTGTACAGTATATCCAAGGAAGTGAAAAATTAAGACATAATGCACAATTTAATGAATGATTAGCATGGATTAGGAGTTCAAAAGAAATATGACTTGTATTACATATCAACATGAGATCTTAATGATCCATGGTCAACATGATTTAATAAGGATAATACAGTACTGTATTTGTAATAATACAAACTATAATTTAAAATCTTTATTACTGATTTTTTTTATTAAGAAGATTAGGTATACACAGCAATGTGCTGCTACCCTATTCTATATGGAATATTACAGTGTAGATAAAAAACTAGCTATAAGTTTATCTAATACTCCCATCTCACAGGATGGTTAGACATACTGTACATGGAATCAATTTAGAAAATACCAGCCTCAATACAAAAAACAAATCAACTCTGACTAAATAACTCTAAGCAATTTTCACAAGAGGTAAGCACTGAATCATGGAAACATTATATTATAATTACTCTTACCAGTTTCTACAAAACTCCTCTCAAACAATGTATTTTTAAACATGTTTAGGTATACACAGCAATGTGCTGCTTCCCTATTCTGTATAAAGGACCACACAGTGTAGATCAAAAACCAGCTACAAGCTCACCCAACATCCTCACCTCACAGGATGGCCAGTCATACATGGAATTAGGAGAGAACAAAATACTTAATGCTGATCTATTAGCCTCCACTGGCAAAATCTGGGTGCAGCACAAGAATATCTTCCAATATTCCTGAGTGTATGAAGTAATTACAGAGCTCAAAATACCTCATACCATTTGGTATGAAGTCACTGATAACAGGACAATCACAGATATAGTGTTGGAGAGTATGTTCTCTCAAGTAGGACTGAAAACAGATGTTTTTTTTCCACCAAGAGGGCTATAAACCCATGGAACCGCCTACCCGCTGAAGCCGTAAATGCCAAATTCCAGCTAAAAAATATCATTAAGACAATTGGCGGGCCCTTTAACAAGCCGCCGGCTTTCTGTCCTCTTCGAGGTCACTAGATAGTTAGTGGCCCTTGGGTAAATTCAGTAAATATATACAATAATTGTCAGCGCATCTTCCGAGTAACACGGACAGCTACACAGTATCTCTTAGAATTACGTAGGTAAACAACAAATGTAACATATTTGTTTACTACAATGTCGGTGCTGGCTGTAGAAGTTGAAAAAACATTGTTTTACTTCGAAATATACTAATTTTATAAGAAAATTCGACGTAAATAGGAGGCAGTACAGCTCCGATAAGCCAGCGCTAAATCTTCAATATGAACAATGTTGCTGCTCTCTGATTGGCCAAACGAAACAGTAGTGACCTCTATCGGCACGCAGGTGAACCAACAATTTTCTTCCTAAGTATACCTTATTGAATCGCAACTAAGCATCTTCTTAGGGCGCACTTAGGAACCTTCGTAGCAAACCCACTTACGAAGAAATACACAGAGCTTCTTGAATCTAGGTCCTGAGCTTTAAATTTGCTCTGTATCTAGTGTTACCCAATCTCCTAATTTTTATGTATTTAACCCAAACAACCTTATCATTGTGTTCATTGCTGTCGTCTTTTAAGTGCTAGCCATATGCTGTATTGTGCCTACCAATTTTTGTCAACTACCATTCAAGCTGTCATTGCAATCAATCTGAGCTACCTATGTGCTTTAATATACCTACAATTTTCTCTCATCTTTTTTTCTTGCCTTGTAACTGTAACTCTCTCAACCAGTTTAAGATAAAAACTAAACACTACCTAATAAATTCTCTGTAACCTACCTTACCCCTCTATTGTCAACCCATGTCTGTTATTTTTTTTTTAATCAACACTGCTTGCCAACCTATTGTATTTGTGCTGCTTTTTCAGTCATGTTCCCCCTTTTTTATCTTTATTTGTATTTGTTCTCAACACATTTTATTCTTTATGCTCAGTTAGTATTAAGTTCTAGATATTAATGTTTTTCCTGCCCGAAACGCATTGCGTAATAGTGGCTTTAGGCATTGTATGTACTAGCTCTATCTATATATCGATCCATTAATGTAACATCACTTGTATGTATGTACCTTTCCTGAATAAACATATTTATATTTATTTATTTATCATTTTTTATAAATTTTGCAAGTATTTACCTACTTAAAATTTTCTTAGATTAAGGACCTGCCCGAAACGCTGCGTGTACTAGTGGCTTTACAAGATTGTAATTACCATATTATGTATCCTCACAATCCCAATGTACCTTCTTGTATATGCATAAATAAATAAATAAATAAATCCATCCTACAGTGATAGTAGACACCATTCCATTCTGTTTGCAGTAGTTTGCCCCATAGACATGCACTGTAACATCGTTTTCTGTGGACGTTCCTACAGTACGTCCTTTATACATTTTAAAGCACAAACTAGTGTACTCAATACAATACAATACAATTTTATTTAGGTAAGGTACATACATACAATAAATTTTTACAAGGATTGGTTGACTTATAGGTAGAGCTAGTACATACAATGCCTATAGCCACTATTACGCAAAGCGTTTCGGGCCTGATAAACTTAAATGACAAGCTTAATACTAATTGAGCATAATGAGTAGAATGAAAACAAGAAATGAAAACATAGATGAAAAAGCAGCACAAATACAATTATGTCGACAAACAGCGCTCTTTAAAGAAAAAACAGACATTGGTTGACAATAGAAGGGTAAGGTAGGTTACAGGGAATTTATTAGGTATAGCTTCGCTTTTAACTTAAACTGGTTGAGAGAGGTACAGTCTTTAACATGGTTGGGAAGGTCTTTCCACATTCTGGGCCCCTTGATTTGTAGAGCATTTCTAGTTTGATTAAGTCGTACTCTAGGAATATCAAAACTGTATTTATTTCTGGTGTGGTGCTCATGGGTTCTGTTACAACCTTCAATGAAGCTTTTGAGATCAGGATTGGCATTATAGTTTAGCGTTTTATATATGTATAATACACATGAGAGAATGTGCAGTGACTTAATGTCTAACATATTCAGAGATTTGAGTAGGGGTACCGAGTGATGTCTGGGGCCAGAATTGGATATTGTCCTAATAGCAGCTTTGTGTTGAGTAATTAGAGGACGTAAGTGATTTTGGGTAGTAGAGCCCCAAGCACAAATACCATAGTTGAGATATGGATAGATAAGGGAGTAATAGAGTCACCAGGGCAGGGCGTGGTACATAATATCTGATCTTAGAATCTGATCATATCTGATCTTACTCATCTAATTGTGTTTGCGGGGGTTGAGCTCTGGCTCTTTAGTCCCGCCTCTCAAGTGTCAATCAACTGGTGTACTGATTTCTGAGCCTACTGGGCTCTATCATATCTATATTATAAACTGTGTATGGAGTCAGCCTCCACCACATCACTGCCTAATGCATTCCACCTGTTAACTACTCTGACACTGACAAAATTCTTTCTAACGTCCCTGTGGCTCATGTGGGTCGGTAGGGGGTCCACTGCCGCCCACAGGGTCGGTAAGGGGTCCACTGCCGCCCACAGGGTCGGTAGGGGGTCCACTACCGCCCACAGGGTCGTTAGGGGTCTACTGCATGCCGCCCACAGGGTCAGTAAGGGGTCCACTACCACCCACAGGGTCGGCAAGGGGTCCACTACCACCCACAGGGTCGGTAAGGGGTCCACTACCACCCACAGGGTCGGTAGGGGGTTCACTGCCGCCCACAGGGTCAGTAAGGGGTCCACTACCGCCCACAGGGTCGGTAGGGGGTTCACTGCCGCCCACAGGGTCAGTAAGGGGTCCACTACCGCCCACAGGGTGAGTAGGGGGTTCACTGCCGCCCACAGGGTCAGTAAGGGGTCCACTACCGCCCACAGGGTGAGTAGGGGGGTCCACTGCCGCCCACAGGGTCAGTAGGGGGTCCTCTGCCGCCCACAGGGTCGGTAGGGGGTCCGCTACCGCCCACAGGGTGAGTAGGGGGTCCACTACCGCCCACAGGGTCGGTAGGGGGTCCACTGCCGCCCACAGGGTCAGTAAGGGGTCCACTGCCGCCCACAGGGTCAGTAGGGGGTCCGCTACCGCCAACAGGGTCAGTAGGGGGTCCACTGCCGCCCACAGGGTCAGTAGGGGGTACACTACCGCCCACAGGGTCAGTAGGGGGTACACTACCGCCCACAGGGTCGGTAGGGGGTCCACTACCACCCACAGGGTCGGTAAGGGGTCCACTGCCGCCCACAGGGTGAGTAGGGGGTCCGCTACCGCCCACATGGTCGGTAGGGGGTCCACTGCCGCCCACAGGGTCAGTAAGGGGTCCACTGCCGCCCACAGGGTCGGTAGGGGGTCCGCTACCGCCCACAGGGTCAGTAGGGGGTCCACTGCCGCCCACAGGGTCAGTAGGGGGTCCACTGCCGCCCACAGGGTCGGTAGGGGGTCCGCTACCGCCCACAGGGTGAGTAGGGGGTCCACTGCCGCCCACAGGGTCAGTAGGGGGTCCACTGCCGCCCACAGGGTCGGTAGGGGGTCCACTACCGCCCACAGGGTCAGTAGGGGGTCCACTGCCGCCCACAGGGTCAGTAGGGGGTCCACTGCCGGCCACAGGGTCAGTAGGGGGTTCACTGCCGCCCACAGGGGTCAGTAAGAGGTCCACTACCGCCCACAGGGTGAGTAGGGGGGTCCACTGCCGCCCACAGGGTCAGTAGGGGGTCCACTGCCGCCCACAGGGTCGGTAGGGGGTCCGCTACCGCCCACAGGGTCAGTAGGGGGTCCACTACCGCCCACAGGGTCGGTAGGGGGTCCACTGCCGCCCACAGGGTCAGTAAGGGGTCCACTGCCGCCCACAGGGTCAGTAGGGGGTCCACTGCCGCCCACAGGGTCAGTAGGGGTTCCACTACCGCCCACAGGGTCAGTAGGGGGTACACTACCGCCCACAGGGTCAGTAGGGGGTACACTACCGCCCACAGGGTCGGTAGGGGGTCCACTACCACCCACAGGGTCGGTAGGGGGTCCACTACCGCCCACAGGGTCGGTGGGGTGTCCACTACCCCCCACAGGGTCAGTAAGGGGTCCACTACCGCCCACAGGGTCGGTAGGGGGTCCACTACCGCCCACAGGGTCAGTAGGGGGTCCACTACCGCCCACAGGGTCGGTAGGGGGTCCACTGCCGCCCACAGGGTCAGTAAGGGGTCCACTGCCGCCCACAGGGTCAGTAGGGGGTCCACTGCCGCCCACAGGGTCAGTAGGGGTTCCACTACCGCCCACAGGGTCAGTAGGGGGTACACTACCGCCCACAGGGTCAGTAGGGGGTACACTACTGCCCACAGGGTCGGTAGGGGGTCCACTACCACCCACAGGGTCGGTAGGGGGTCCACTACCGCCCACAGGGTCGGTGGGGGGTCCACTAAAGCCCACAGGGTCAGTAAGGGGTCCACTACCTGCCCACAGGGTCAGTAGGGGGTCCACTACCGCCCACAGGGTCAATAAGGGGTCCACTACCGCCCACAGGGTCAGTAGGGGGTCCACTACCGCCCACAGGGTCGGTAGGGGGTCCACTGCCACCCACAGGGTCGGTAGGGGGTCCACTACCGCCCACAGGGTCAATAAGGGGTCCACTACCGCCCACAGGGTCGGTAGGGGGTCCACTGCCGCCCACAGGAACCCAGGGACAAAGTGCTCGTGATACGCCAGCCAAGTGCAAATATGAAGATGTGGTTGATTATATTATATTCTATGTCATAGATGTTCATTATATGACAAATATTTTAGACCCCAAAATGGTCCCCTGAGGTACTCCACTTACCACATTTCATCAGATTCATTCCCATTTAGTATGACCCTTTGTTCTCTTTGTTATAAGTATTGTTTAGTCCATTCTACAATGTATTCCATGAACCTGTAATTTCCTTGTTAGTCTTTCATGTGGTACCTTATTAAAGTCTTTAGCAAAATCCATTTATACTACATCCACCGGAAACCCTTTGTCTGAGTTCCATGGTACCATATCCAAGAAGTGAGGAGGTGTATAAGGTAGCATTCAGAAGGGGTACCACCTCTGGTGCAAGTGTAGGGACCCATAGCCTCAGAGAAGAAAATAAAGAGTACTCAGAGAAGACCTTGTGGATCCTCACTGAACACTTTGATATTTTCTTCTTCTACCTTCTTTGGGAGCCGGTCGGCCGAGCGGACAGCACGCTGGACTTGTGATCCTGTGGTCCTGGGTTCGATCCCAGGCGCCGGCGAGAAACAATGGGCAGAGTTTCTTTCACCCTATGCTCCTGTTACCTAACAGTAAAATAGGTACCTGGGTGTTAGTCAGCTGTCACGGGCTGCTTCCTGGGGGTGGAGGCCTGGTCGAGGACCGGGTTGCGGGGACACTAAAAAGCCCCGAAATCATCTCAAGATAACCACCCCCTATTCTTTTGGTACGTGTGTATATTTATCTAACTATAAACTCAGGTAGCATCTGTTTTTAAGAAGACCTTGGTGTGTTGATTGAATAACATTGTTCACTGAGAGATGGTAACTGATTCCCTCCTTTAGGATTTTAGCCATCAGCTTGCAAGCTGATCGGACATTAGTTTTGTGCTGAACTCTTTCTGATTTTTTTTTAATACTGTAAGGGTGAAATTTTCATATTTAAAATCTTGGGGATTATCCCTTGGTTCAGATATATTGTGGAAAGTAGTTTCAGCAGTGTGCATAGTTCTTCTGTCAGTATAAGGTATGTTTTCTTTTGTACCATAGAATACACAAGATGGTGTTATAATGTTGTGTTAGCTTTTCTCTACAATTTGTTTTATTTTTTGTTAGTATAAAGGCTATGCAATGAATTCAAATATTTACACTATCAATCAATTTTTCTGATAGATCATCGGATTTTTGACAGTATGGTGTTCATACCAGATGGTCCAAAAATACCTACAGACAACATTAATGGTACTGTGTTTACCATTTTTATACTCTATATAGGAAGACAGGTTCAAGTCAATGATCGTTTTAATATATCATCAAAATTTTCATACATTCCTTTCACTTTGTTACACTTGTAAAAACTTATTCTTAGCTAAATATATATAGCTGTTAATGCCACTGTAAATGACCCTATTGATTTGTGTCCTTATTAGTTATAGCTTATTCATGTTGACCCAGCACCTTACTAAAGGGATTACCTTAACTTGTGTCACTATCTCTCTAGGGGGCTCCAGGTAGGCAGTATAGGTAATGCCACTAACATGTATATCATTATGGGGAAAGTCCATAATTTAACACATAATTATAAGTAGGTAATTTGTAGCCAAATTTGAAGATTATTAATAGGTCCATTGTAGCATAATTTTGCATAAGCATAATTTTCTGGTTTTCTTCTTGTACTTTTGTTCTTCTAACACTATTATTTTCTCTTCAGAATTTCACCGGAGAATAGCAGTGACGACTAGAGAACCTCTTGAGCGCCAGTACCAGAAAGTCCTTTTTTGGCCCATTTTTAAGTGTATGGTAGACAATTATGGAGATTAAATGACTATAACACTGAACAACTTGGTAGCATAAGGTTAGTTATAGTAATATCTAGAGATTTGTCTGTAAATATGTTAATATACAATTTGCAATTATGTACCATGCTTAAGTCTTCCAATGTGGCACCCAGACATTCTGCCTGCTATACTTTCACCACCACACATTCACAATGCGGACTGTTCTACTAGTGGCAGAACTTACACTCAAAGTTATTTGGCAGTTGGTGAAGAAACTTTGGAATCATTTGATGTTGGTTATGTCCCAACATCATTTGTTGGTATTTAAATGAGGGTTTATTTAATGGACACACATCATAAATATTATGCACAGAACTTGTGCTTAATGCCTATAAAATTTTGTTTAACATATTATACTAATCATTCTAAATAATCAATAATCAAATCAAATCAAATCAAATCAAATGTTTATTTAGGTAAGGTACACACATACAAGAGATTTTACAAAGAGTGATGGATTTGTAGATAGGGCTAGTACATACAATGCCTAAAGCCACTATTACGCAAAGCGTTTCGTGCATGAAAAACTTAAATGACTAAAGCTTAATACTAATTGAACATAAAGAGTAAAATGAAAACATGGGATGAAAACATAGCTGAAAAAGCAGCACAAATACAATTCTGTCGACAAACAGCGCTCTTTAAAAAAACAGACATTGGTTGACAATAGAGGGGTAAGGTAGGTTACAGGGAATTTATTAGGTATAGCTTCGTTTTTATCTTAAACTGGTTGAGAGAGGTACAGTCTTTAACATGGTTGGGAAGGTCATTCCACAATCTGGGTCCCTTAATTTGTTGAGCATTTCTAGTTTGATTAAGTCGTACTCTAGGAATATCAAAACTGTATTTATTTCTGGTGTGGTGCTCATGGGTTCTGTTACAACTTTCTATGAAGCTTTTGAGGTCAGGATTGGCATTATAGTTTAGCGTTTTATATATGTATAATACACATGAGAGAATGTGCAGTGACTTAATGTCTAACATATTCAGAGATTTGAGTAGGGGTACCGAGTGATGTCTGGGACCAGAGTTGGATATTGTCCTAATAGCAGCATAATAAAAAAAGAAGAAAAAATGCAGAGATTAATTAAGGAGAAAGCAGGACAATGCTGTTTGATTGGACATTGTCATTTTCCATCCATCAATGTATTTATATGTGAAAGGTATTATAATGCATTTATAGGTTAGTTATGGGTTCAGATCATGTACTACATATATTTTCCATTATAAATTAGCTACCATTTCCTTGAATTAACTGCTTGAACTTTTGCAGTATAACAATAAGGTTAATTTTTGTAAAGTATATAGTATTTAATTTTATTAACCTAAATGTATGATTCAAAGTAATATCAAATGTGTACACAGATAAATCACAGTATCGTGATATATCACAGGAACTGTAATGAGGGTTCGAACCCCATGCACTGAGTGTTCTCAGATGCATGCTCTAGTCCACTACGCTACGACATGGTCAAATGAATTGCAACTTGGAGTACTACAGCACCCACAAGGATCCCAAGGCTTCCACTGAAGCCAAACCAGGTTTCACACAATTCCCCCATGAACTCGGTCTCTGTCATTCAGTAGTTCTGCCTTTCATGCCCCCATTTCAATGTCTTTCTCCGTGTATTGATATATCACAATAATATGAATTCTATGTGTATTGAAAGGTCCATCAGAGGTAGAACTACTGGAGGACATAGACCAAGTGCATGGGGAACTGCATGCACAACCGCCCATGGAATGGGTATGGGGTGCATAATAAAGAAAAAATGAATTGTGGGTGCAGTAGTAGCCTAGGTTGCAATTCTTTTGACCATGTTGTGGCACATTCGACTAGAGCAAGCATCTGGGAATGCCAAGCCCAGAGGTTCGAACCACTCATCACGGTTAATGTGATTTGTTCATTAAATTTATTATATTTTCAAATAGGCCAGAGAGACGGAAATAACAGTTTCAAATGAGATCGACAAACTTGATGTTCAAAAGTCATTGATTCAAGAATGGCGATCTGACCTACAAATGATTTGTCAGGAGTTAGAGTTAAACACTGGAACAACCTCGAGGAACATCAAATATTCTATCGAGGCAGTTGCACACTCTATTAGGCATCGCAAAAATCTGATTGCCACTGATGCAGGTAGGCTTACTATTTGTCTTTGTTAACTCTGAAGCATTTTCTGTTTAGCTCTTGTCTATAATTTCTATGTAGGTAAAGGATAAGGAAAATTTCGTAACAACTTTAAAACTTTCAGCCAAAAAGTCTTTATTTGCAGCATCCAGTAAAATGCGCTGTTCACTCCAGCACAAAAATGAGTGTGACAGGAAAAAGCTTCAAGGCTTCATAAAAACCTACAATAGTGAAAACTCTGAAACTCTCAGTGAAAAGGATGCAATAGAAGGTATCCTGCCATGGCACAATTTACTGCCTCATCATAGCAAAAATGGTATGTAACTACATCTTATTTGGTCAGGGGTTACAATTTGGCATTATCAAGACAAGTAACATTAGCATGCATAATGGATAAGCTTTGCTTATTTTTAAAGACAAATATCATCACTACTATTTGTAAAATAGGAGCAGTATCATAATCTGTAGGTTTTTATCAGGTTGATACTGCAAAATAAACTATGTATGGAATGTACCCAATTACCCAATCTCCCAATCTTTATGTACTTAATCCAAACAACTTTATCATTGTGTTCATTGTTGTCTTCTTTTAAGTGCTAGCCATATGCTGTATTGTGCCTACTAATTTTTGTTAAACTGCCATTCAAGCTGTCATTGCAATCAATCTGAGCTACCTATGTGCTTTAATATACCTACAATTTTCTCTCATCTTTTATTTTTTTCTTGTTTTGTAACTGTTATCATTTTTTATAAATTTTGCAGGTAAATACCTACTTAAAATTTTCTTAGATTAAGGACCTGCCCGAAACGCTGCGCGCACTAGTGGCTTTACAAGATTGTAATTACTATGCTATGTATCTTCACAATCCCAATGTACCTTCTTGTATATATATAAATACATAAATAAATGTATTATGCAAGTACCTAAACTGTAATTACATTAAATTGAGTTTTAGTTTACTTACAGTAAATAAATTTTCTTCTTTTATTAGTGTCCCTTGCTCAAAAAAAGAAGGCAGTAGAAGATGTGGAGCTTCAGAAGAGATCCAGAGAGGAGCAACAACATACCATTCAAGAAATGCTGCATTATCTCACATATTACAAGAAGAAGAGAGAGATTTTAACAGAACATACTAAAGAGTTATGTGGAATTTTCCCTTCATATCTAAGCAAGGTAAGCTAACAGCTTAAATTAAATGTGTGTTGCAATTCAGTTCTTCATAAACATTTATCCAGCAGAACTTTAGACTTATATATACTAATTTTATACTTTATGTCTTGCTATTTATGGCTTTGACAGGTAGACAATTCCATGGTTGTAATATACTAGTGTCTTTTACATGTGAACTTTTATCAAAAATTTTCATTATTTATATATTCTAATTTCTTTAGTATTTTCAGACAAATTTGTAAATGTCTTAAATCTCATTAAATATTTTATATATTACAGGATCCTAACAAGTACACTATTGAAGAGAAGCACTTATCACCCAAAAATAATAGTGGAATCCTGGCACTTTTTAAGCAAGGGCAAAAGTTGTGTACTGACAAGCTGATTACTACTGGCCTACATTGTCTTGCCTGCACTTTGTTTCCCATCAATCATATCACTCATTCTTACAGGTGTGAGACAGAGAGGGACAAGATCATCCAAGAGGAACAACACCTGAAGGCTGATCCACACCTGAAGGCAGCACCACACCTGAAGGCTGCACCACACCTGAAGGCAGCACCACACCAGAAGGCAGCACCACACTTGAAGGCAGCACCACACCTGAAGGCAACACCACACCTGAAAGTAGCACCACACCTGAAGGTAGCACCACACCTGAAGGCAGCACCACACCTGAAGGCAGCACCACACCAGAAGGCAGCACCACACTTGAAGGCAGCACCACACCTGAAGGCAGCACCACACCTGAAGGCAGCACCGCACCTGAAGGCAGCACCACACCTGAAGGCAGCACCACACCTGAAGGCAGCACCACACCTGAAGGCAACACCACACCTGAAGGTAGCACCACACCTGAAGGCAGCACCACACTTGAAGGCAGCACCACACCTGAAGGCAGCACCACACCTGAAGGTAGCACCACACCTGAAGGCAGCACCATACCTGAAGGTAGCACCACACCTGAAGGTAGCACCACACCTGAAGGCAGCACCACACTTGAAGGTAGCACCACACCTGAAGGCAGCACCACACCTGAAGGCAGCACCACACCTGAAGGCAGCACCACACCTGAAGGCAGCGCCACACCTGAAGGTAGCACCACACCTGAAGGTAGCACCACACCTGAAGGTAGCACCACACCTCAAGGCAGCACCACACCTCAAGGCAGCACCACACCTGAAGGTAGCACCACACATGAAGGTAGCACCACACGTGAAGGTAGCACCACACCTGAAGGCAGCACCACACCTGAAGGCAGCACCACACCTGAAGGCAGCACCACACCTGAAGGCAGCACCACACCTGAAGGCAGCACAACACCTGAAGGCAGCACCACACCTGAAGGCAGCACCACACCTGAAGGCAACACCACACCTGAAGGCAGCACCACACCTGAAGGCAGCACCACACCTGAAGGCAGCACCACACCTGAAGGCAGCACCACACCTGAAGGCAGCACCACACCTGAAGGCAGCACCATTTGCCAGCAACATTTGGCTGCTTTAATTAATAAAAACAAAATCGCCTTTAATGGCTTCACTCATCCTGGCTGCTTTAATTAATAATTAATTAATTCTCTCCACAAACAGGACCAAAACTTGCTCCAAGCGGAATCACAGTTTCGGGCGATCGAGCGGCAACACGGAAAAGTGTATACTCTTTTCACTGTGCTGACCTTAATTTTCGATGTACACATTTCATTTTTGTACCAATGTGTTCGCAATAGAATGTTCTAGAAGAACATATGTATAAAATGTCACCAAACCGTGATTTAAACCACTACTAATAAAGAAACTAAGTGGGTCACTAGCCGTGAGCTCCAAACAGCGACGAGATGTTTCCATTCTTTTCAGGGTTGTCAACTCCACACTTGTCCTACAGCGTTAAATTTGGTATCTTTGAGATCGCAATAATACTCCTTACACGGACATATGCATATAAATGTAGAATCATGATCGCGGCCCACCCGCAAGAGTGTGGGAAGTGGGAGAAGTGTTACCTGTTACCGCACATCGGAGATCTACATTAGTCTTACTACGAAGATACAAGACAATATCGTTCTCTCAAATAGGCGATGTGGCTGTTAGAGAAAACGTAAATTTTATGGCAAACATGTTCATACTATCCCCAAGTCGATCGGATAGGAATTGAATTTTATAGAAATATTTGTTCGTCGGACAAAAAAATATGTCTACTCGGGCAGTTTCAAGTGACCCCCGGCGGACACGATCTTGTGTCCGCCGGGGGAATAAAGTGTTTATTAATAAAAACAAAATCGCCCTTCATTGCTTCACTCATCCTGACCAAAAAAAAGACATTTTAACAATTTATTAATTTATTTAAGTAAAATGCTTTTCTATGTTTAGTGTGAGTTTGTTGGTTGACATCCACAAGTGGATTTTTTTTAAGCTTGTTTAAGACATTAGGCAGATCATTTATTTTTATTTATTTATTTATTTATTTATATACAAGAAGGTACATTGGGTTTGTGAGAATACATAGCATAGTACAGTAATTACACTCATGTAAAGCCACTAGTACGCGCAGCGTTTCGGGCAGGTCCTTAATCTAACAGATAATTTTAAGTAGGTAAATTCTAGAAGAATTAATAAAATGATAACAAATACATTGCAAGAAAAAAATGAGATGAGAGAGATTAGTAAGTATATTAAAGCACATTGGTATATTAAAGCTCTGATTGATTACATTGACAGCTTGATTGGTAATTTAAACAAGATTAATAGACACCATACAGCAGATTGGCAGCACATATAAGAAGACAGCAATGATCACAATGGTAAAGATGTTCAGATTGGGTACATAAAGATTGGGAGATTGGGTAGCAATAGATACAGTGCAATTTTAAAGCAAAATGTAAAAAACTATGAAGATGAAATTAGGTACTTTTTAGTATTGTTTTTGAATGACGCAAAAGTTGGACAGCTTTTCAATTCAATAGGGAGTGAGTTCCATAGACTGGGTACCTTTATTTGCATAGAGTGTTCACACAGATTAAGTTTGACTCTGGGGATATCAAAGAGATATTTTTTCTGGTGTGGTGATTATGGATCCTATTACATCTGTCCAAAGAGAGTTTCAGAACAAGGTTTGCATTTAAGAACAGGATTTTGTTTATGCAACTGACACAAGAGAATGTGTGGAGTGAGTTTATGTTTTGCATGTTTAGGGATTTAAACATGGGGGCTGAGTGTTGTCTGAAAGCAGAGTTTGTTATTGCTCTTATTGCAGAATTTTGCTGGGTGATGATGGGCTTGAAGTAGTTTGCAGTGGTTGAACCCCATGCACAGATACCATAATTAAGATAGGGATAGATTAGTGCATAAAACAGTGAGAGGAGAGCAGAGTTAGGTATATATTATCTGATTTTCGAGAGTATACCAACTGTTTTAGAGATGTTCTTAGTTAGCTATTGTATGTGGGGGCTGAATTTAAATCTCTTGTCTGGGTATAGGCCAAGAAACTTTCCATCATTTTTATTACTGATGTTAACATTGTCTATCTGAAGCTGAATTGCATTTGTTGATTTGCTTCCAAATAAGATGTAGTAGTCCTTTTCTATATTTAGTGTGAGTTTGTTGGTTGACATCCATAGGTGTACTTTTTAAATTAATTAAATAGGGTTATAGAGGCACATAATGGGCTCAGGGACTGAACCCCACAATTCATTTAGCTAAGCAAGTTACAATCTTGATGAACTAGTTACAAAATTCAATATAAGTCGTCACATCAACAATGGGTTCGAGATCGACCTCAAGTACAGGTTCTAAATTAAGCAACTGACATATGTGTAGAGCTTGTGTCAAAATTTATATGTTTGTCCAGCACACCGCCCCCATCCAGTGGGCAGCGGTGGATAGGTTACAATCACTCAGTTACTACCTACAGTTAGCAAACTGGGGATATTTGGCTAAAATTTCTGGTAGCAGATCATTTTGAATGAAATATTGACACATCGCTGGAACATTGGTTATAGAATTGTCTCTAAATTCACGTATCTTTTCGCACTCCATCACATAGTGACGGAGGGTGTGCGAATAATTTTGTTGACACAGTTTACATTTGGTCAGGTCTACATCAGCAGATAATGAGAATTCCCAGAGATACTTGTAACCGAGTCTAAGCCGAGCAGTAGTAACATCTAGAAGTCTGCTGATTTTATTGGATGATCCATAGATGTGTGGCTCCTCTTGCATGGTTTTGTACCAAGAGAAACAACAACGGCACTTTCCTGCACCGTGTGAGATTAACCCTTTCCAATTTTAATCCCTACCTTTCCACCCAAGAAGCAAATTAGAGTGCAGCCCAAGCTTCGTCTTGAGGCAAAGATCAATGCCTTAAGCCATATTGATGCTCTGTCCACAGAGCATTCTCTCTCTCAAATCATATACACTGATGGTTCCCTACACCGCACCACGGGTGCAGTTGTTCTGACAATGGGCGATGGCTTGTACTTTGAGTGGGGAGTCCGTATAAACAACGGAGCCTCTACCCTTCAGACCGAACTATTTGCCTTGCTTCTTGCACTGAAATGTGTACAAGTCTCCAAACTTGATACATTAATTGTCAGTGACTCCTTATGATCCTTAATTGCTCTTAACTCTTTAACACATAACTGTAACGTGCTCGGGTCCGAAGCTAGACACAAATACAGCAAAATTATTAATGATGGTAACAGAGTCCATATCATGTGGTCTCCATCTCATGTTGGCCTCCGAATGCATGATAGAGCTGATACGTTAGCCAAAGAATCTGTCTTTACAGGAGATGTTGAGTGTAACCTTGGATTGTCAATGAGTAATTTGAGAGCAGCAGTACACCGAGAACTTCAACAAGATCTTATAGATCTGAGGCAAAGTGAAATTGACACCAGTAATTCCATCTATCATCATACTATCATGCAAGAGGAGCCACACATCTATGGTTCATCCAATAAAGTCACACCTTACCTGATATCCTTAAAAAAGCAAGAGTAACGCCAGTCCATAAAGGAGGCAATCCGGCGGACATAAACAATTATAGACCAATATCAAATATACCCATTCTATCAAAAATATTTGAAAAAATGATTAACAAACAGCTCTATTCCTACCTCGTAAAATTCGACATACTCAGCCCCTGCCAGTTTGGCTTCCGGTCCCAAAAGAGCGCCAATGATGCAATCATTAGTCTCCTTGACGTAATCTACTCAACCCTTGACAAAAATGAGTTTCCAATTGGACTCTTCATTGACCTAAGAAAAGCCTTTGATACTGTTAATCACAACTACCTCCAGCATTACGGAATCCGAGGCCTTACCCTCGACTACATCCGATCCTATCTTAGTGACAGACACCAATGTGTAACCATCAATGGCACAACTTCTTCCACTCTACCAATTACCGTTGGAGTGCCACAGGGCAGCATCTTAGGACCTCTTCTATTTCTTATATATATCAATGATCTGCCTAATGTCTCTAATATTCTTATACCTATATTGTTTGCTGATGATACTACCCTTATCTATTCAAACCTCAACCCACATACACTAAATAATGTTGCGAATAATGAATTAAAAAAAGTCCACTTATGGATGTCAACTAACAAACTAGCATTAAACATACAAAAGACCTACTATATCTTATTTGGAAGCAAATCATCGAATGCAATTCAGCTACAGATAGACAATATTAACATCAGTAATAAAAATGATGGCAAGTTTCTTGGCCTATTCCTAGACAAGAGACTCAACTTCAGCACCCACATTCAACACATAACTAAGAAAGTCTCTAAAACAGTTGGTATACTCTCTAAAATAAGATATTATGTTTCTAACTCTGCTCTCCTCTCACTATATTATGCACTAATCTACCCCTATCTTAATTATGGTATCTGTGCATTGGGGGTCTACCACTGCAAACCACCTTAAGCCTATCATCACCCAGCAAAAATCTGCTATCAGAATAATTACAAACTCTGCTTTCAGACAACACTCAGCTCCCTTGTTTAAATCCCTAAACTTGTTAAATATTAACTCCCTCCACACATTCTCTTGTGTCAACTACATTTACAAAACCCTGTTCTTAAACGCAAACCATGCTCTGAAACTCTCCCTGGGAAACTACAAGAGATTTTACAAAGAGTGATGGATTTATAGATAGGGCTAGTACATACAATGCCTAAAGCCACTATTACGCAAAGCGTTTCGGGCATGAAAAACTTATATGACTAAAGCTTAATACTAATTGAGCATAAAGAATAAAATGAGTTGAGAACAAATAAAAAAAGCGATAAAAGAGGGGGGAACATGGCTGAAAAAGCAGCACAAATACAATTCTGTCGACAAACAGCACCATTTAAAAAAAAAAAGACATTGGTTGACAATAGAGGGGTAAGGTAGGTTACAGGGAATTTATTAGGTATAGCTCCGTTTTTATCTTAAACTGGTTGAGAGAGGTACAGTCTTTAACATGGTTGGAAAGGGCATTCCACATTCTGGGTCCCGTAATATGTAGAGCATTTCTAGTTTGATTAAGTCGTACTCTAGGAATATCAAAACTGTATTTATTTCTGGTGTGATGCTCATGGGTTCTGTTACAACCTTCTATGAAGCTTTTGAGTTCAAGATTGGCATTACAGTTCAGTGTTTTATATATGTATAATACACATGAGAGAATGTGCAGTGACTTAATATCTAACATATTCAGAAATTTGAGTAGGGGTACCGAGTGATGTCTAGGGCCAGAGTTGAATATTGTTCTAATAGCAGCTTTGTGTTGAGTAATTAGAGGACGTAAATGATTTTGGGTAGTAGAACCCCAAGCACAAATACCATAGTTAAGATATGGATAGATGAGGGAGTAATAGAGTCACCAGGGCAGGGCGGGGTACATAATATCTGATCTTAGAAGGAATGCCAACAGTTTTTGAAACTATTTTTGACATATTTAGAATGTATCCCTGGAAATTCAGCTTGTGGTCAATGAGAATGCCAAGGAATTTGCCATCTAATTTGTTACAAATTTGGGTATTGTTTATTTTGAGATTTATTTGATTAGAGGATTTATTGCCAAACAGAATATAGAAAGTTTTGTCAATGTTAAGGGTGAGTTTGTTGGCAGTTAGCCAAAGATGGACTTTATTTATCTCAGTATTTACTGTGGCATTTAGAGCAAGGGGGTCAGGACTGGAGTAAATGAAGGTTGTGTTGTCAGCAAATAGAATTGGTTTGAGGTGTTGGGAGGCATTTGGAAGGTCATTAATGTAGATGAAAAAGAGGAGAAGGCCAAGTATGCTGCCCTGAGGAACACCAATGTTGATGGGTAGGGTGGGAGAAATTGAATTATTCACAGAAACATACTGGAGCCTGTCAGTAAGGTAGGATTTGAGGTATTGCAGGGAGTGTCCTCTGACTCCATAATGATGTAATTTAAGAAGAAGGTTTTGGTGGTTGACAGTGTCAAAAGCCTTACGCAGGTCCAGAAATAACCCAACAGGGAACTCATTTTTATCAAGAGCTGTATGAATCAAGTTAAGCATACTAATAAGTGCATCGTTAGTGCTTTTTTTGGGTCTGAAGCCATATTGGCAAGAGCAATGTATATTGTGTTTGGCTAGATAAGAGTAAAGCTGCTTGTAGATTAGTTTTTCAAATTTTTTTGACAAGTTAGGCAGGATTGATATAGGTCTGTAGGTGTTAATATCTGTAAGATCACCACATTTGTGTACAAGGGGAACTCTCGCTTTTTTTTTAGGATATCTGGAAAGGTTTGGAGTTCAAGTGACTTGTTGAAGAGCAATGCAAAAGCAGGGGCTAAAGTTCTGGAGGCTTTTTTGTAAATTAAAGTTGGTATCTCCTCAAGGGCACTAGACTTGGTTTTAAGGGAAAGGATTATCTCATTGACATCAGTGGAATTAATAGGCTTTAGGTACAGAGACTGTGGATAGTTACCTGTAAGATAGCCCTTAACATCAGTACTGGAAGATGGAATATCATTTGCAAGGGATGACCCAATGGAAGAGAAGAACCTATTGAACTCAATAGCAGAATCTAAGGCTGAAAGCTGACCATCGTTATTGGACAGGAGTGTTGGTTTGTTATTTAAAATCTTTTTTGATCCCAATATTTGTGAAATTGTGCTCCAAGTTTTTTTAATGTTACTCTTTATTTGGGTAAAATTATCTTCGTAGTATTTAGTTTTGGCTCGTCTAATTATCTTAGATAGCAATAACGAGTAATTCTTTGAGAATTCTTTGGAGACAGTTCCTAACCTATACTTCTTCTCAAGGTCATTTTTTTTATTAATGGATTTAAGTATTCCCTTTGTAAGCCAGGGATTGTTAAGCCTTTTGGTTGTGACTTGTTTTGCAAGCATAGGACAGTGGATGTTATAAAGGCTGAGAGTTTTTTGAAGAAAAGATTGCACTGCTAGGTTGATGTCTCCTGTGTTACCTAATTCGGTCTACCAATTAACATTAACAGCAGCAGCTATAAAATTGCCCATGACAGTTTCATTGTGCAGCCTAAAGCTTATCTCCCTTATCTCTAGAGGTGGTTTGTTAATGTTAGGAGAAATGTGGGGTAATGGTCTGTAGCGCTATCGATGATTATCCCTGAAGTAAGCAGAGAGGTTATGTTGGTCCAGATGTGATCAAGAGCCGTGGCAGTACTGTCAGTGATTCTAGTAGGTCTAGTGATTAAGGGTATGAGGAAGCAGGAATTCATACAGTTGAGGAAACTAGCAGCAGGAGGGTCCTCAGGCTCGCAGAGATCAATATTAATTTAACACTTTCGCGCTATCTGGACGCGCCGGCGCGTTCGGTGGGTTCTCACCACCGTCCCCGCCATGGCTGCTCTCGCATGCTTCCTTCCCATACCAATTCATACCATGCCTTGTTTGATCTTGCTATGTGGACTAAGTACTTTGACCTCCATCATTTAGATTCTACTCCTGACAATTTCTCCCTCCATAGGCACCTTGTTGATTCAGTAGATGCCTCTGTTACTTTTAACCCCACCCATCTCGGTACGCATGTTGTTGCTGCTTCTTCTCGGGATGCAGCTGTCCACTTGGCGACTTTGTCCTGCATTGAGGTGACCCCCCCTGTTCGGGTCTCCAAGAATGCTCAGTTAAGTGCCAGTGTTGGCACTGTTCTCCTCCCACACCATGTTACAACCGGTATTAGGAACCTCAAGGACTGCCACGAGGATATTAAACATATCCTCGAGGCCCAAGGCCATTCTGTTTTCCAGGTTTACACATTCACGACCCCCTCGTGGCCGTCGCCGTCTGTCCCTTCGGCTTGTGAAAATTACCTTTGATGGTTGGACACTTCCGCCCTCTGTTATTCTTGCTGGTGCCAGATGCTCCATTCAGGAGTACATACCCTCTTCTCGGCTTTGTAATAAGTGCTGGAAGTTCGGACATGGTGCCCTCAAATGCTCCAGTATTCTCTCTCTCTCTCTGCCCTATGTGTGGGAACGAAGGTCACTCTAAGTCGGAGTGCACTTCTCCCCAGGCTTGCGGCCTCAATTGCGGTGATGCCCACCCTACCTTCTCTCGCGCGTGTATCCATTACAAACATGAGGCAGCTGTCCTCAACTTGAAGCACTGGGAACGTTTGTCTTTTCCTGAGGCGAGGCGCCAAGTTCACCATCCCCCTCCTTCCCCTTTCGCTGGGGTTTCTTATGCTCACGTGTTGCACTCTTCCTCTCCTCGTCCTTCCCACCTTCCTCAGTCTCACAACAGTTTCCAGGCCTTAGACCCAGATACGCCCACTGCCTGCTCCCCTGTTCCTTTGCATTCTGACCCGAAGGGTCCCCCCTCCTGGTTCTCTGTCTGGGGTTCCCCTTCTTTCTACCCAATCTGTCATGTCTCCTGTGTCTTCTTTCTCAACTCCCTTTGATCCTCCTTCCCAGCCTTCTCCTCCGTCTCTTAGCTCTCCATGCCGCCTGTCTGTGTGGGCTGATGTCCTTCTCCTAGCGATCATCGTGTTGTTTGCTCTCGTTCTTCTTCTGTTGAGACGTTTGAGTCTGTTGCCTAGTACATTGCTGCTGGAACACCTGTCTCTCTGAATCAGAAGCAAAAGCCTGGCTTATCTCATTTCTCCTCCCCGGCTGGTAAGAAAGCTTCACTTTCATCCTCGCCCCCCCCCTACCTCTGACTCTATCGCTCCACCTCTCCCATTTTGGTGGTCGAACCCCCTGTTCCTGCTTTGGAGGTTTCTTTGGCCCCTGCTACGCTCTCAGTTCCTGCCCTTGCTGAGGTGTGCTCCCCGGTTTCTGCCCCTCCTGCTGTCCTTGACAGTCCCTCTCGGTTGCCTCCTCCTCTGGACCCTGCTCATCTGCCTGTGGTCTGTCCTCCCACTCCCTTCCCTCCATCTTTACTCAGTTTACCCATGCCCACTATCCCTGACTTCGCTGACCCTGATCCTGATCCTGCACTTCTTTGACATGCTGTGTTCCTTTTTAACCTTTGTTTCTTCATTGTTCTCTGTTCCTGTCCTTTCTCTTTTTGTCGATGTCTATTCTTCAATGGAATATTCGTTGATATTACACCAATTTCCATAAACTCCAACTTTTGATTTTACAGTTTTCGCTCCTTTGTGTCCATCTCCAGGAGCCGATGCTTGGTGCTCATCCTGGTCACTTCTGTGATTATTCCTTTCTCTTCCCCTGCCCCCCCCCCCCTTCAGATTTTGCTGGGGCCAATAACTTTTCTGCTTTTGATTCATTCTGATGTTCCCTTCATCTCCTTACTTTTTCCATCACCTCTTCAATGTTCTGTTGCCCGTGTCTTTGTGTGTAAATGGTACACAGTTTGTTCCATTTATGTCCCCCCAAATGTGCCCCTTTCTCTTCCTGATCTTAAACACCTAGTGGACTCCTTGCCAGAGTCTGTGCTCCTGCTGGGTGATTTCAGTTGTCGACATACCCTCTGGGGTATGGTGTTCTGACAAACACCCGGGGTCGCCTTCTTGAACCGTTCATCCTCTCTTCTTCCCTGTCTCTTCTGAATTCTGATGAGCCCACTCATTTGGACTCTTGGACTGCACCCTATCCTGTCTTGATTTTTTTCTTTGCTCGTCGTCTCTTTACTTGAATTTCACATTTCGGGTTCTTGATGACTTCCATGGCAGTGACCATTTCCCCATCCTTGTTACCTTTTTTCTTTTCACCCTGCCCTCTCCTTCCCTAGGTGGCAGTTTGCCGAGGCTGACTGGCATCAATTTACCCTCTGTGCTACTCTCTCCGACCTCTCCATTTTGCTTCTCCCTCGCGCCCTCCTCCTTTTTCATGACACTGTCTTCAATGCTGCCCTCCACTCTATTCCTCGCTCTACCTCTCAGGAAACACAGAAGTGCGTTCCCTGGTGGAATGTGGACTGTGCTTGGACTGTCTGCTATAAGCGTGCAGCCTGGAAGAGACACCGCCGCCGGCAGATGGCTGATTCTTGTCTTTTGTTTCGGAAGGCGAGTTCAGTGGTCCGTAGGACCATCTGTACAGGTAAACGTGAGTGTTGGAGGTCTTATATTTCCACCATTACGTTCGAAACTACTCTGCCACAGATCTGGAAGGATATCCGCAAGATAGCGGGTAAGTTTGCTCCTGATGTCTCGCCGGTCCTCCACCTCCATGGTACTCTTGTGGTGGACCCATTGCAGGTCGCGACCAAACTGGGTTCCCACTTTTCGTCTGTTAGCTCTGGTTCTCATCTTTCTCAATCTTTCCTTCTTCGTAAGCCTGTTATTGAATCTCGTCCTTTAGATTTCTGCACTCATCTCAGCCTTCCCTATAACGATCTCTTCTCTTTCTCTGAACTTCAGTCTGCCCTGGTCCTCTGTGGTTTTGCGGCAGCGAGCTCTGATGCCATTCATTATGAGATGCTTCGCCATCTCCCTCCGTGCATGTCTCGGTATTTACTAAGCCTGTAAAATCGGGTCTGAGAGTAGTCTTCAGTACCTGAGGACTGGCTCGATGTCGTTGTCCTCTCTGTCCTCCCTGTTATGTTTCCAGGGTCTCTTGGGACATTCCCTAAGGACTTTCACTCTATTGCCCTCATGAGTTGTCTGCAAACTCTTTGAACGTATGGTTAACGTTTGTCTGATGTGGTTTTTAGAACACTCGCCACCTCTCACCTTCCTAATTTGGTTTTTGCAAGTGCCGCAGCACAACAGATGTCCTGGTGAACTTGGAGGTCTATATTCATACTGCTTTTGCAACCCGCTCTCGCCCAAGCAGCACATATATGACTTATTGCTTATAGTCACTATTTTGCTTATAAATAAGTACATATGTGACATATTCCAAGCCATATTTTTTTTCAAGGCACTAACTTTTCCTTTCAGTTTTATTCAACAATAGAGATTTTATACATAATTTGACAATATCCTGAGTTACTTTACATTTTATTTAAATATTTTAGTTTCGTTTTATTATTTGTATAAAACTGTAATATCAATATAGGTATAGGTTCAGTATTAATTGTAATATCTTATCATACTAAGAAGGTTAGGTTAGGTTGTGGTTTTCTACTTAGCTTTTCAAGGTAAACTCAAAGATTCACAATAAAATAGTATGTCACATATGCACTTATTCATAAGCAAGATATTGACTATAAGCAAGTGCGAGAACGGGTTGTGCTTTTGCTGCGAAGACCTCCGTTGTTGCCGTCTTCTTTGATCTGGAAAAGGCTTACGACACCACCTGGAGATATCATATTCTGTCATAACTTCATTCTTTTTGCCTTCGTGGTAATCTCCCTCTCTTCCTCCAAAGCTTCATCTCTCGTTGTTTCTTTCGAGTAAGGCTTGGTGCCACTCTCTCTGCCCCTTTTAGGCAGTATGAGGGTGTACCCCAAGGTAGTGTTCTGAGCACTACTCTTTTTCTAGTTGCCCTCAATGGTCTTTTCTCCTCCCTTCTGGCATCTTCTCTGCTCTCTATGTCGACGACCCTTTGCTGTCGGGATGATGATTCGCCTCTCCTTCAACGGTGGCTTTAACTTGTGATTGATGCCATGTCATCTTGGGCCACTGATCATGGCTTCAAGTTCTCAAAGTCTAAGACTTGTGCTGTGACTTTTACTCAGAAGTATGTTGTTCTTTGTTCCTCTTTCACTTTATGGTCATCTCCTTGTGTTCAGGGAGTCCGCTAAGCTTTTGGGGTTAATCTTTGACACTCGTTTGTCTTGGTCGCCTCATATCTCTTACCTCCGAGGTGAATGCTCCAAGACCCTTACCATCCTAAAGATTTTACCCCATACTTCTTGGGGAGCTGATAGCCGCACACTCCTCTCTTTACATTCGTCTCTCGTCCTGTCTAAACTCAATTATGGTTGCCCTGCTTACTCGTCTCCTTCTACTCTTCTCCGTCTTGATGCTTTGCATCGTACTGGGTTGCCCCTCAGCTCTGGTGCCTTTCATTCGACTCCCGCCCTCAACTTATATGTAGATACTGCCTTCCTATCTTTCCAGGATCGCCGTAATCGCTACTGTCTTTGATATCTTGCGCGGTCCTTGCAACATCCTTCCTCTCGCCTCTTGTCATGCTTTGACTTTTACCCCTCCTGTAGTTCCTCTTCTTCATCACCACCTCCCTCTTTTTCGTCTTCTCTTTATTTAGATTTCATGTGGTGGGTTCTTCGTGCCCTCCATAACAGTGACCATTTCCCCATCCTTGTCCCCTTTTTCTCTTTTCACCCTTCTCTCTCCTTCCCTAGGTGGCAGTTTGCCAAGGCTGACTGGAATCTATTCACTCTACATGCTACTCTTTCTGACCTCTCCTATCTGCCTCACTGTCGAGCCCTACTCCTTTTTCATCACACCATATTAGACGCAGCCCTCCACTCTGTTCCTTGCTCTACCTCCAGGGGCATGCGGAAGTGCGTTCCCAGGTGGAATGCTGGGTGTTTCGACTGTCCTCTGTAAGAGTGCAGCCTGGAAGAAAACAGATGCAGACAGACGGCTGTTTTCTTTTGTTTTATAAGGTGAATGTGGTCCGTTTGGCTAAACGTGAGAGTGGAAAATCTTTTGTCTCCACCATTACATCTTATATTCCTCTGCCCCAGATCTGGAAGATCTGGGGCAGAGGAATATAAGATGATCTGCCCCAGATGTTTCGCAGATCTGGAAGATCTGGGGCAGAGGCAAAGGAAAACCCGTAAGATTGCGGGTAAGTTTGTTCCAGATGTCTCGCCAGTCCTTCACTTCCATGGTTCTATTGTGGCGGATCCAGTGTCAGTCGCCACCGAACTGTGTTCCCCTTTTTCGACTGGTGGCTCCAGTTCTAGTCTTCCTTCATCATTCCTTATTCGTAAGCACCTTCATGAATCTTGTCCTATAAATTTTCGCACGCATCTCCTGCTTCTTTATAATGATCTTTCTCTCCGAACTCCAGTCTGCCCTGACCCTGCCATATTTTGTCCCAACTCCATTCGTGGTAATCTCCTTCTCTTCCTACGAAGCTTCCTCTCTAATCGTTCCTTTAGAGTGATGGTTTGTACCATTCTGCCTCTTTTCAGCAATACGAAGGTGTACCCCACGGTAGTGTTCTGAGCACTTACTAATTATCCTGGTTGCCCTCAGTGGTCTTCTTTACTCCATTCCCTCTGGAATCTCAACAGCCCTCTATGTTGACAATCTTACTCATTGCTGTCGAGGTGATGACTTGCTTTTCCTCCAAAGGCAGCTTCAACTTGCGATTGATGCTGTGTCGTCCTGGGACACCAATCATGGCATCAAGTTCTCTACAACTAAAACTTTTGTGATGACTTTTACTCGGAAGTAGGTCGTTCTTCGTCCCCCTTTGTCACTTTATGGTAATCCCCTTTTGTGCAAAGATTTTGCTAAACTTATGGAGTTAATCTTTGACATGGAGTTTGTTTTGGTCTCCCCATATCTCTAACCTCTGAGTTGAATGCTCTAAGGTCCTTAACTTACTTAAGGTAAGTTATACTTCCCGGGGAGCTGATACGAGCACGCTCCACCTTCGTGTTGTCTAAACTCAAGTATGGTTGTCTTGCTTACTCGCCTGCCTCTCCTTCTACTCTTTGCTGTCTTGATGCTCTGCACCAAACTGGGTTATGCCTCAGCTCTGGTGCCTTGCATTTGACTCCTACCCTAAGCCGGTATGTTGAAACAGGCATACTGTATCTACAAAATCGCCATGATCGCTACTGTCTTTACTACATTGCAGTCCTTACAACACCCTCCTCACTCTCGCTTATGTCGTGCTTTTCCTTGCACGCTTTTCTTCACACTTCCACTCCATTTATGTCTTCACAGATGGGGTCAAAGTCTGCAGATGGTGTAGCCTACTCTGTTGTTTTTCCTGACCACCCTTATTTGTTGCCTGCATCCAAAAACTAGCATCTCTACAGCAGAACTTTGTGCTATTTTGTATGCTCTTTGTCAACAGCTTTCTTGCTGTCAATTTTCCATTATTGTTGTAGTTGACTCTCACAGTGCCCTCATGGCTCTGGAGCCCTTTAATCCAGTTCATTCGGTTGTAGTCGAAGTTCAACATTTTCTGTTTCTTATCTCCAATAGATTTAGGACAGTGAAATTTTGCCGGTTCCCAGCCATATTTGTGTGTCCTTAAATGAACGTGCGGACTCTGTCACTAAGGAGGCTATCTGCACCTGCCCCATCTCCCTTAAAGGTGTTCCTTATTCTGACTTCTACCCAGTTATTCATTCCTCCATCCTTACCGATTGGCAGGATTGTTGGTCTTCTGTTACTCATGACAAACTGCATACTCTTAGAGGTAGTGTGTCCCCATGGCCCTCCTCCCATCACCATAATTGGTGGTGAGAAATGGCTCTGACAAGATTACATGTTAGCCATAATCGTTTAATTCATAGGCACTTAATGGAGCACCGCCCTGCTCTTTATTTTCCAAACTGCATTGTCCCTCTTATGGTCATACATATCCTTGTCGAATGTCCTGACTTCCAGGAGGTGTGTGTGTCTTGTTTCCTGACTGTCCCCCCCTCCCCGCTCAGCTCGTTGTCGCCGTGTGGGGGCTTCGTGGGCGGCTGCCAGAGTGTGACGCTCCTTGGGACAGTCCTCTGTCCTTTTCTAGCCTTGTGCTCCTGCTGCCGTCCTCTCCAATTCTGCTGGGCATCTTTTCCTTTTCCTTCTGTTTCGTTTTTCTCCCCCCTCTTCTCCTATCTGCTTGCCGTTTCCTGCCGACCTTTTGCTCGTTCTGGTTCTTCCCTTGGACTTCTTCTATTTTGACACCCGGGTGCTTGAGGAGGCATACTCTTGCACCCGTAGAACTGTAGTACCCGACGTCGAGAGCGAGGGGAACCTTTTATTGTCAATCCCCATTTCGTCACTGAACCCGATCTCGACGGACTGTCGGTTTCTTAAGGTGGCGTTTGTAGGGCGTATACTCACGACGCACCCCTAGGAGGCCCCGACAAGATCGGCGATAGCTTCTTGTTGGGTGTCCTGCCTCTAATTGTGGCTCCATGGTGGGTGTGGGGGCACATTCGTGAATGAATTCTTCTTTTCGTCAAGATGATAACCCCTGTTTCGGCTGCTTCTGGCTTACCTTCTCAGGCTCGTGCGGTGCGCGAACAAGCCCCCGAGTCGGTCCGTATTGGAAGACCGGGCTCTGTAGCCTCCGCTGCTTTGGGCCCCGACCTTGCTCCTCCTTTGGCCTCTCTGACTCCTTCCCCTGGCTCCCCTCCCTCCTCTGTGGTTGGGTCGAGCCCCAAGCCCCCAGTGGTGACTACCTCGTCCCCTGGCGCAGCTCCTTCTCTAGTTGTAACTACTGCGCCTTTTAACCCCTCTCTCTCTGGGGGTTCTCCCGCCGTCCTCATCACGGCCGCCCTCGCTCGATTCCTTCCAGTTCTGCTACCTATCAAGCCTTGTTTGGTCCCGCTTCGTGGGCCAAATATTTTTATCTCCTCCCTCTTGATTCTGCGCCTCCTGACGATTTCTCCCTCCATCGACATCTCATTGATTCCGTGGATGCCTCCATTACTTTCAACCCCACTCGTCTCGGTACACGTGTCGTTGCTGCTCCTTCTCAGGATGCTGCTTCCCGCTTGGCTGCCTTATCCTGCCTTGGCGAGACCCCCATTCGGGTCTCGAAGAACGCTCAGTTGAATGCCAGAGTTGGCACTATTTTGCTCCGGCCCCATGTTGCGACCGGTGTTCTGGACCTGCGCGACTGCCACGACGATATTCGACATATCCTCGCTGCCCAAGGCCATTCTATTCTCCAGGTGGACACGTTTACTCGTCCCCCTCGTGGTAGTCGCCGTCAACCCCTCCGGGTTGTGAAGATTACCTTTGATGGTAGGACCCTTCCACCCTCTGTCATTCTTGCTGGTGCCAGGTGCTCTGTCCAGGAGTACATTCCTTCTCCTCGGCTCTGCAACAAGTGCTGGAGGTTTGGGGATGGTGCCCTCCGCTGCTCCGGGACTGTCTCTCTCTGTCCTTTGTGTGGTGGCGAAGGTCACTCTAAGTCGGAGTGCACTTCTCCCCAGGCTCGTTGCCTCAACTGCGGTGAGGCCCATCCTACCTTCTCCCGTGCGTGTGTCCATTACAAGCTTGAGGCAGCCGTCCTCAACCTGAAGCACCGGGAGCGTTTATCTTTTCCTGAGGCGAGGCGCCAGGTTCGCCGGCTCCCGCCTTATGCTAATATCTCTTATGCTCGCGTGTTGCGCTCTTCCTCTCCTCGTCCTTCCCGCCTTCCTCAGACTCACAACCGTTTCCGGGCCTTGGACCCTGATGCACCCACTGCCCCCTCCTCTGTTCCTTTGGGTTCTCTCCCGAAGGATCCTCCTCCTGGTCCTCTGTCTGGGGTTCCCCTTCCTTCTACCCGGTCTGTCGTGTCTTCTGTGTCTCCTTCCTCGTCCCCCTCCGATCCTCCTTCCCATCCTCTTCCTCCATCTATCGGCTCTCCCCACCGCCTGTCGGTGCGGGCTGATATCCATCGCTCTCCTAATGGCCGTCGTGTGTGCTCTCATTCGGCTTCTCCTGTTGAGACACTGGAATCCGTTGCCCGGTACGTAGTTGCTGGGACACCGGTCTCTTTAAGTCAGAAGCGTAAGCCTGGCTCCTCTCCTTCCTCTTCCCCGGCGGGTAAGAAGGCTTCGCTTTCTTCCTCAGCTCCTCCTTCTGGCTCTGTTGCTCCTTCCCCTCCCGTTTCAGTGCTTGCGCCCCCTGTTCCTGCTATGGAGGTTTCTTTGGCCACTGCTTCCCTTTCGGTTGCTGCTCTTGCTGGGGTGCGCTCCCCTCTTTCTATTCCCCCTCTTCCTGCTGCTGTCCTTGACTGCTCCTCTCCGTTGTCTCCTCCTCTTCCTCCTCCTCCTCCTCCTCCGGACCCTGCCCGCCCACCTCTGATCTGTTCTCCCGTTTCCTTCCCTCCGTCTTTGCTCAGTTTACCCATGCCCCCTAACCCTGACTTTGCTGACCTTGATCCCGACCCTGATATTCTTTAACGTGCTCTGTTGCTCTTTCGCCTTTGTTTCTTCCTTGTTCTCTGTTTTTGTCCTTTCTCTTCTCGTCGTTGTCCATTCTTCAATGGAACGTTCGAGGTTATTACGCCAATTTCCTCGAACTCCAACTTCTGATTTCGCGGTTTTCGCCCCTTTGTGTCTGTCTCCAGGAGCCAATGCTTGGTGCTCGTCCTGGTCGTTTTCGTGGCTATTCCTTTCTCTCCCCCCCCCCAGCCATTGCTGGGGCTTCTAATTCTTCTGCTCTCTTGATTCGGGCTGATGTTCCCTTTGTTCCTTTACTTTTTCCTTCGCCTCTCCATTGTTCTGCTGCTCGTATCTTTGTGGGGAAATGGTACATAGTTTGTTCCATTTATCTCCCCCCGAGTGTCCCGCTCTCTCTTCCGGATTTGAAACACCTCCTAGACTCCTTGCCGGAGCCTGTGCTCCTGCTGGGTGACTTCAAATGTCGTCATTCTCTTTGGGGTGACGTTCTGACGAATACCCGGGGTCGCCTCCTTGAGCCGTTTCTCCTCTCTTCTTCCCTGTCTCTTCTGAATTCTGGTGAGCCCACTCATTTGGTCTCTCGGACTCGCACCCTTTCTTGTCTTGATCTTTCTCTCTGCTCTTCTTCTCTTTACTTAGATTTCACGTGGCAGGTTCTTGATGACCTCCATGGAAGTGATCATTTCCCCATCCTTGTTTCCTTTTTCTCTTTTCGCCCTTCCCTCTCTTTCCCTAGGTGGCAGTTTGCTAAGGCAGACTGGACCCTATTTACCCTCAGTGCTGCTCTCTCTGACCTCTCCCTTCTGCCTCTCTCTCGCGCTCTCCTCCTTTTTCATGACACTGTCTTCAACGCTGCCCTCCGCTCTATTCCTCGCTCTTCCTCTCGGGGTCCACGGAAGTGCGTTCCCTGGTGGAATGCGGACTGTGCTCGGGCTGTCCGCTGTAAGCGTGCAGCCTGGAAGAAGCACCGCCGTAGGCAGACGACCGATTCTTTTCTTTTCTTTCGGAAAGCAGTGCGGTGGCCCGTAGGGCCATCCGTACGGCTAAACGTGAATGTTGGGCATCTTATGTCTCGACAATTACGTCCGAGACCCCTCTGGCCCAGATCTGGAAGCGTATCCGCAAGATAGCGGGTAAGTTCGTTCCCGATGTTTCACCGGTCCTTCACCTCCGTGATACTCTTGTGGCGGACCCGTTGCAGGTCGCTTCCGAACTGGGTTCCCACTTTTCTTCTGTTAGCTCTGGTCTTCATCTTCCCCAATCTTTCCTTCTTCGTAAACCTGTCCTTGAGTCTCGTCCTTTAGATTTCTGCACTCATCTTCAGCTTCCCTATAATGATCCCTTCTCTCTCTCTCTGAACTTCGTTCTGCCCTGGCCCTCTGCGGTTCTACGGTGGCGGGCTCCGATGGTATTCATTATGAGATGCTTCGCCATCTCCTTCCGAGCACGTCTCAGTATTTACTGAGTCTGTATAATCGGATCTGGGAGTCGTCGTCAGTCCCTGAGGACTGGCTCGATGCCGTTGTCCTCCCTGTTCGCAAACCGGGGTCTCTGGGTACTTCCCCTAAGGATTTTCGCCCTATTGCTATCACAAGTTGTGTCTGCAAACTCTTTGAACGTATGGTTAACGTTCGTCTGATGTGGTTCCTGGAACACCATCACCTCCTCTCCCCTTCTCAATTTGGTTTCCGCAAGTGCCGCAGCACGACAGATGTCCTGGTGAACTTGGAGGTCTATATTCGTACTGCTTTTGCTGCGAAGACCTCCGTTGTTGCCGTCCTTTTTGACCTAGAAAAGGCTTACGACACCACTTGGCGTTATCATATCCTATCTCAACTTCATTCTTTTGGCCTTCGTGGTCATCTCCCTCTCTTTCTCCGCAGCTTCCTCTCTCGTCGTTCCTTTCGGGTGCGCCTTGGTACTGCTCTCTCTCCCTCTTTTCATCAATACGAAGGTGTGCCCCAGGGTAGTGTTCTGAGCACTACTCTTTTTCTGGTTGCCCTCAATGGTCTTCTTTCCTCTCGTCCTTCTGGTGTCTTCTCCGCTCTCTATGTCGATGATCTTACCCTTTGTTGTCAGGGTGATGATTCGCCTCTCCTTCAACGCCGGCTTCAACTTGCAATTGATGCCGTGTCGTCTTGGGCCACAGGTCATGGCTTCAAGTTCTCTACTTCTAAGACTTGTGCCATGACTTTTACGCGGAAACGGGTTGTTCTTCGTCCCTCTTTGTCACTTTATGGTCATCCCTTTGAATACAAAGATTCCGCGAAGCTTTTGGGGTTATTCCTTGACACTCGTTTGTCTTGGTCTCCCCATATCTCTTACCTCCGTGTTGAGTGCTCTAAGGCCCTTACCCTCCTTCGGGTCTTGTCCCATACTTCTTGGGGGGCAGATAGGCGCACTCTCCTTGCTTTACATTCCTCTCTCGTCCTGTCTAAGCTCGATTATGGTTGCCCTGCTTACTCGTCTGCTTCTCCTTCTACTCTTCGCCGTCTTGATGCTTTGCACCATACTGGGTTACGCCTCAGTTCTGGTGCCTTTCGTTCGACTCCCATCCTTAGCTTGTATGTTGACACTGGCTTCCTGTCTCTCCAGGACCGCCGTGATCGCTACTGTCTTCGCTATCTTGCGCGGTCCTTGCGACATCCTTCCTCTCGCCTCTGTCATGCTTTAACTTTTACCCCTCCTGCGGTTCCTGTTCCTCTTCACCACCTCCCTCTTTCTGTCTGGTTATCTCGCCTACAGGATTCTCTCTCCGTTCGTATTTCTGATGTTTCTCCTCGTGTTGTTCCTTCTTTGCCCCCGTGGAGGGTCCCTCTTCCGCGGTTTTGTACTTCCTTGACCCGTATCACTAAAGCTTTTACCCCTCCTACGGTTCTAAAACGCCTTTTCCTCGAGCACTTTTCTTCTCACTCCCGCTCCGTTTCTGTCTTCACCGATGGGTCTAAGTCAGCAGACGGTGTTGGCTACTCTGTTGTTTTTCCTGATCGCACTTATATGTGTCACTTGCCTCCGGAGACTAGCATCTTTACAGCGGAACTTTATGCTATTCTCTATGCTCTTCGTCTCCTGCTTTCTCGTTGTCAGTCTTCCTTTGTGGTTGTTGTTGACTCTCGTAGTGCCCTCATGGCTCTCGGGTCCTTTAATCCGGTTCATCCAGTAGTTGTCGAGATCCAGCATTGGCTGTTTCTCGTTCACAGTAAATTTAAGTCGGTTGAGTTTTGTTGGGTTCCCAGCCATATTGGTGTGTCTTTAAATGAGCGTGCGGATGCTGCCGCTAAGGAAGCTGTCCGCTCTTGTCCCATCTCTCGTAAAGGCATTCCGTATTCCGACTTTTACCCGGTTATCCATTCCTCAGTCCTTACCCGTTGGCAGGCTTCTTGGTTGTCTGTTACTGGTAACAAGCTACGTACTCTTAAATGTTGTGTTTCCTCGTGGCCGTCCTCCTTCCACCGTAACCGGCGGTGGGAAACAGCTCTGGCGAGGTTGCGTATTGGCCATACTCGCTTAACCCATGGTCACTTGATGGAGCGCCGCCCTGCTCCTTATTGTCCTAGTTGCATTGTCCCTCTTACGGTCGTGCATGTCCTTCTTGAATGTCCTGACTTCCAGGACGAGCGTGTGTCTTGCTTTCCGACCGCCCCTCGCGGTCACCTGTCCCTCGATAGAATTCTTGGTGACGTGGATACTTTTGATATCGTTCGCCTTATGCGTTTTTGTTCTCGTATTGGCATCCTTGGTGATATTTAGCGCCCTCTGATTATTTTGCGTATATGATGGTGCTGCATAGCCTTCCCGGTTTGGTGCCTTCTTTTGATAATTACTTACTTACTTCCTGACTGTCCCTCGTGGTCACTTGTTTCTCGATAGAATCCTTGATGAATCAGATACCTTTTGATATTGTTTGCCTTATGCGCATTTGTTCTCGAAATGGCATCCTGAGTGATATATACCATTTTTTTTTATATCCCACACAGTTGATGGTGCTTCATAGCTTTCCATGTTTGGTTCCCTCTTTTGATAATTACTTGCGTACTCTTTCTGGTGAGGGGCTCACGTACACCTCCCTGGGACGGGTGTGGGTTGCCTGTGCCCCCTCTCCTGCCCCCTCTTTGGGTGGTGTACGTGCTGAAGGGCACCATGTAGGGGCCTTGTGAGCCATCGGACCACCCGCTCGAGGGGTCACCTGTGAGAGGCCGCCCTGAGTGGATGGTTGGGTGTCCAGGCTGGGGCGATAGGGTGACTGGGGTCTTAGTACCAGTGTGGGAGAATGAACGAAGTAGTAGGACTCCCCTGTTGAAAAGGGGGAGCACCGCTGGGGACGACACACCCTTCCTGCACTGGCCCGCGCTCGGCCTCCCTGGCTGCCCTGGTAGGTGGTATCCCTTGGTTCCAGGTCCCATCCCTTTTGTGTTGGTTTGCTGTATGGATAACGACTTGCCTTCTATTACCCAGGCTCATGGGGTGGGTGACCTAGGCCCCTGAGTCGGACCGTCCTTGAAGACCGGGATCTGTAGCCCCCGCTACGGGACCCGGTTTAGGCCCAGACCGGACTCTTCCTCCCTGCTCCCCTCCCTCCCCTGTGGTTGGGTCGAGCCCCAAGCCTGCTGTGGTGACTGTCTCGTCCCCTTGCACGGCTCCATTCTTTGTGACTACTGTACCTTTCGACCCGTCTCTCTACGGGTCCTCATCGCCGTCCCTGCCATGGCCGCTCTCGTATGCTCCCTTCCCATCCTACTTCGTTCCATGCTTTGTTTGGTCCTGATACGTGAACCAAATACTTTGACCTCCTACCTTTGGATTCAACTCCTCCTGATGATTTTTCCCTTCATAGACATCTTGTCGATTCCGTGGGTGCCTCTATCACCTTCAACCCCACTCGTCTTGGTACCCGTGTCGTTGCTGCTCCTTCTCAGGATGCAGCCACCCGCTTGGCCGCCTTATCCTGCCTTGGCGAGACCCCTGTTCGGGTCTCGAAGAACGCCCGATTGAATGCCAGTGTTGGCACTGTTCTCCCCCTGCACCATGTTGCGACCGGTGTTAGGAATCTCAAGGACTGCCACGAGGATATCAAGCATATCCTCGAGGCTCAGGGTCATTCTGTACTCCAGGTGGATACATTTACTCGTCCCCCTCGTGGTCATCGCTGTCTGCCCCTTAGGGTTGTGAAGGTTACCTTTGATGGTAGGTCCCTTCCACCCTCTGTCATTCTTGCTGGTGTCAGATGCTCCGTTCAGGAATATATTCCCTCTCCAAGGCTCTGCGGTAAGTGCTGGAGGTTTGGGCATGGTACCCTCAAATGCTCTAGTCCTGTCTCTCTCTGTCCCCTGTGTGGAAGCGAAGGTCACTCTAAGTTAGAGTGCACTCCTTCCCAGACCCGCTGCCTCAAGTGCGGTGAGGCCCACCCTACTTTCTCCCGTGCATGTATTCGCTACAAACTTGAGACGGCTGTCCTCAGCTTGAAGCACCGAGACCGTTTGTCTTTTCCTGAGGCTTGGCGCCAAGTTCATCGTCTCCCCTCTTTCGCCGGTGTCTCCTATGCTCGCGTGGTGCGCTCTTCCTCTCCTTGTCCTTCCCGCCTTCCTCAGTCTCACAACCGTTTCCGAGCCTTAAACCCGGACACACCCACCACCACCTCCCCTGTTTCCCTCCGTTCTGTTCCGAAGGGTCCCCCTCCTGGTTCTCTGTCTAGGGCTCCCCTTCTTTCTACCCAGTCTGTCACATCTCCTGTGTCTTCTATTTCCTCTCCTTCTAGTCCTCCTTCCCGTCCTTCTCCTCCGTCTCCTGGCTCTCCACGCCGCCTGACTGTGCGGGCCGACGTCCATCGCTCTCCTGATGGTTGTGTTGCTCGCTCTCGATCTTCTTCTCCTATCGAGACACTAGAGTCTGTTGCCCAGTACGTTGCTGCTGGGACGCCTGTATCTTTGAGTCATAAGCGGAAACCTGGCTTCTCTCCTTCCTCCTCCCCTGTCGGTAAGAAAGCTCAGCTTTCTTCTTCACCCCCTCTCTCTGATTCTATCATTCCTTCCCCTCCCGATTCGGTGGTGGTGCCCCCAGTTCCTACTGTGGGGGTTTCTTTAGCCCCTGGTTCCATCTCGGTTACTGCCCTTGCTGAGGTGCGCTTCCCTCTTTCTGCCTTCCCTCCTCCCCTTCCTTCTTCTCCAGACCCTGCTCGTCGACCTTTGATCCGTCCTCCTGCTTCTTGCCCTCCTTCTTTACTCAGTTTACCCATGCCCCCTAACCCTGACTTCGATGACCCTGATCCTGACTCTGTGCTTTTTTAGCGTGCTGTGTTCCTTCTTCACCTTTGTTTCTTCTTTGCTCTCTGTTGCTCTCCTCTCTCTTTTTGCTGATGTCTTTTCTCCAGTGGAACATCCGTGGATTTTACGCCAATTTCCTTGACCTGCAACTTCTCATTTCACAGTTTTCGCCCCTTTGTGTCTGTCTCCAGGAGCCGATGCTTGGTTCTCATCCTGGTAGCTTCTGTTGCTATTCTTTTCTCTCCTCTCCCCCAGCTGTTGCTGGGGTCCATAATTCTTCTGCTCTCTTGATTCGTTCCGATGTTCCCTTTGTCCCCTTACTTTTTTCCTCGCCTCTCCACTGTTCTGCCACCCGTATCATTGTGCGTAGATGGTACACGGTTTGTTCTCTTTATCTACCCCCCACTGTCCCACTTTCTCTTCCCATCTTTCTCTTCCCGACTCCTTGCCGGAGCCTGTGCTCCTGCTGGGTGATTTCAATTGTCGTCATGCCCTTTGGGGTGATGTGCTGACAAACACCCGGGGTCGCCTCCTTGAACCTTTCATCCTCTCTTCTTCCCTGTCCCTTCTTAATTCTGGTGAGCCCACTCATTTGGACTCTCGGACTCGCTCCCTTTCTTGTCTCGATCTTTCTCTGTGCTCGTCATCCCTTTCCTTAGATTTCGGGTGGCGAGTCCTTGATGACCTCCATGGCAGTGACCATTTTCCTATCCTTGTCACTTTTTTCTCCTTTTGCCCTCCTCTCTCCTTCCCTAGGTGGCGGTTTGCCGAGGCTGACTGGCGCCTCTTTACTCTCCGTGCTACTATTTCCGACCTCTCCGTTTTACCTCTCCCTCGCGCCCTCCTTCTTTTTCATGACACTGTCTTTGACGCTGCCCTCCACTCTATTCCTCGCTCTTCCTCTCGGGGAAAGCGGAAGTGTGTTCCCTGGTGGAGTATGGACTGTGCTCGGGCTGTCCGCTGTAAGCGTGCAGCCTGGAAGAGACATCGCCGCCGGCAGACGGTTGAGTCTTTTCTTTTGTCTCGGATGGCGAGTGCGGTGGCCCGTAGGACCATCCGTGCGGCTAAACATGCTTGCTGGGAGTCTTATGTCTCCACCGTTACGTCCGAAACTCCTCTTCCACTGGTCTGGAAGCGTATTCGCAAGATTGCGGGTAGGTTCGTTCCCGATGTCTCACCGGTCCTTCGCCTTCATGGTACTCTTGTGGCGGACCCGTTGCAGGTTGCGACCGAACTGGGTTCCCATTTCTCCTCTGTTAGTTCTGGTTCTCATCTCCCCCAATCCTTCCTTCTTCGTAGGCCTCTCCTTGAATCTCGTCCTTTAAATTTCTGTACTTATCTTCACCTTCCCTATAATGATCCCTTCTCTCTCTCTGAACTTCAATCTGCCCTAGCCCTTTGTGGTTCTACGGCAGCGGGCTCCGATGGCATTCATTATGAAATGCTTCGCCATCTCCCTCCGTGCACGTCTCAGTATTTACTGAGTCTGTACAATCGGGTCTGGGAGTCGTCGTCAGTCCCTGAAGAGTGGCTCGATGCTGTTGTCCTCCCTGTTCGGAAACCAGGGTCTCTCGGGTCATACCCCAAGGACTTCCGCCCTATTGCTCTCACGAGTTGTGTCTGCAAGCTCTTTGAACGTATGGTCAACGTTCGTTTGATGTATTTCTTAGAGCACTATCGCCACCTCTTCCCTTCTCATTTTGGTTTTCGCAAGTGCCGCTGCACGACAGATGTCCTGGTGAACTTGGAGGTCTATATCCGTACTGCTTTTGCTGCGAAGACCTCCGTTGTTGCCGTCCTTTTTGACCTGGAAAAGGCTTACGACACTACCTGGCGGTATCATATTCTGTCTCAACTTCATTCTTTTGGCCTTCGTGGGAACCTCCCTCTCTTCCTCCGGAGCTTCCTCTCTCGTCGTTCCTTTTATGTGCGGCTTGGTACTGCTCTCTCTGCCCCTTTTCAGCAGTATGAGTGTGTACCCCAGGGTAGTGTTCTGAGCACTACTCTTTTTCAAGTTGCCTTCAACGGTCTTCTTTCCTCTCTTCCTTCTGGTGTCTTCTCTGCTCTCTATGGTGATGATCTTACCCTTTGCTGTCGGGGTGATGATTCCCCTCTCCTTCAACAGCGGCTTCAACTTGCAATTGATGCCGTGTCGTCTTGGGCCACCGATCATGGCTTCAAGTTCTCTGTGTCTAAGACTTGTGCTATGACTCTTACTCGGAAGCATGTCGTTCTTCGTCCCTCTTTGTCGCTTTATGGTCATCTCATTGTGTACAGGGAATCCGCGAAGCTTTTGGGGTTAGTCTTTGACACTCGTTTGTCTTGGTCAGCCCATATCTCTTACCTCCGAGTTGAATGTTCTAAGGCCCTTAACCTCCTTAAGGTTTTGTCCCATACTTCTTGGGGAGCAGATAGGCGCACGCTCCTCTATTTGCACTCCTCTCTCGTCCTGTCTAAACTCGATTATGGTTGCCCTGCATACTCTTCTGCTTTTCCTTCTACTCATTGCCGTCTTGATGCTTTGCACCATACTGGGTTGCATCTCAGCTCTGGTGCCTTTTGTTCGACTCCCGCTTTTAGTTTGTATGTTGACACTGGCTTTCTCTCTCTTCCGGACCGCCGTGATCGCTACTGTCTTCGCTATCTTGCGCGGTCCTTCCAACATCCTTCCTCTCGCCTCTGTCGTGCATTGACTTTTCTTCCTCCTGTGGTTCCTGTTCCTCTTCATTGTCTCCCACTTTCTGTCCGGTTATCTCGCTTACAGGATTCTCTTTCTGTTCATATTTCTAATGTTTCTCCTCGTATTGTTCCTTCCTTACCTCCGTGGAGAGTCCCCCTTCCCAAGTTTTATACGTCCTTGACTTGTATTACTAAAGCCTTTACCCCTCCTACTATTCTGAAAAGCCTCTTCCTTGAGCACTTTTCTTCGCACTCCCACTCTATTTCCATCTTCACTGATGGGTCTAAGTCTGCGGGCGGTGTGGGCTACTCTGTTGTTTTTCCTGACCGTACTTATATGTGTCGCCTCCCTTCAGAGGCTAGCGTCTTTACGGTAGAACTTTATGCTATTCTCTATGCTCTTCGTCTCTTGCTTTCTCATTCTCATTCCTCCTTTGTGGTTGTAGTTGATTCTCGTAGTGCCCTCATGGCTCTAGGGTCCTTTAATCCTGTCCATCCGGTGGTCATCGAGATTCAACATTGGCTGTTTCTTATTTCTAGTAAATTTAAATCAGTAGAGTTTTGCTGGGTTCCCAGCCATATTGGTGTTTCTTTAAATGAGCGTGCGGATGCTGCCGCTAGGGAAGCTATCCGTTCTTGTCCCATCTCCCGTAAAAGTATTCCTTATTCTGACTTTTATCCTGTTATTCATTCTTCCATTCTTGCCCGTTGGCAGGGTTGTTGGTCCTCTGTGGTTGGTAACAAGCTGCATACTCTCAAACGTAGTGTGTCCCCGCATGCATCCTTCCTCCTACCACTGTAACAAGCGGTGGGAAACTACTTTGGCACGGCTGCGGGTTGGTCATACCTGCTTAATCCACGGTCACTTAATTGAGCACCGCCCTGCTCCTTATTGTCCGAATTGCGTTGTCCCTCTTATAGTTGTGCATATACTTGTTGAATGTCCTGACTTCCAGGACGAGTGTGTGTCTTGCTTTCCGACCGTCCCTCGCGGTCACTTGTCCCTCGATAGAATTCTAGGTGAATCGGATACTTTTGATATCGTTCGCCTTATGCATTTTTGTTCTCGTATTGGCATTCTTGGTGATATTTAGCGCCCTCTAATTATTTCGCACTTTGATGGTGCTACATAGCCTTCCCGGTTTGGTGCCTTCTTTTGATAATTACCTTACCTTACCTTGCGTACTTTTTCTCATCTACATTAATGATATTCCGAATGCCTCTCAATACCTCAAGCCAGTTTTATTTACTGTTTACACAACCCTTATTCCCTCCAATCCTAAGAATTGGCATATCCAGATTGGTAATAAAGTAGATGGTAAATTCCATGATGTTCTCATTGATAAAAAGCTGAATTTTCAGTGCCACATACAAATTATAGCTAACAAATATTTTAAAATCACTTGGCATTCTTTTCTAAATCAGATATTATGTACGTCACCCTCTACCTTGGTTAAGCTTTATTGGCCTCTCGTCTCTCCATATCACAATTTTGGTATCATTGCCTGGGGTTCTCCCTAAAATTATCAATGATCTCTAATTACTTAAGATAAATCAGTAATTAGAACAATAACAAACTGAAGCCACACAGCATTCAGCCCCCCTCCTTTCTTAAATCTAAATCATTGAATATTTTAGATATTAAGTCTAAGTCACTTCACACCCTGTCAAGTGCATTATATATATATATATATATATATATATATATATATATATATATATATATATATATATATATATATATATATATATATATATATATATATATATATATATATATATATATATATATATAATATGAAACACTGAATTGCAATGCTAAACCTGTTCTTAAATACATGGTAGGGGACTGTAGCAGAATCTTTGAAATCCACACTAGAAACAAATATTTATTTGATATTCCAAGAGTGCGACTTAGCCAAAGTGGAAATATTCCACAAATCAAGAGTCCCAAAATGTAAAATGTTCTTTCCAATAACATCAAAGACTGTCCCTCTCTCAACCAGTTTAAGAGAGAAACTAAGTACTACCTAATAAATGCCATGTAACCTACCTTACCTACTGATTGTCAACCTATGTCTTGCTATTATTCAACAATAATGAATAATGACTGAACTTGTAATACTGCTATATGCCAATTAAACCAAATAAGTTACCATGTTTATTTAGTTAAAATTACCATCGGCTGTTCTGTTGCAGTTTTGCTGTTCCGTTCAACATGTAATTATTGTCATTCTTTTTATTTTTTTCTACTTTTGTTCAACTTTTGCTTTTCATCTCAATTATTTTTAACAATTAGTTTTAAGTGTTTATCCACAGCATGTCTGAAACACTGTGCATATTAGTGGGTTTAGACATAGTATAGTCTTGCTTTATCTAGAAATCCAACATTGTGCTTGTAACCCATTTTCTATGTACGTTTCTCAAAAAAACATTATCATCTTTAGCATTATCATTATGTTAAACAGGAATAACTTAGGGAATAGTATAGTGAAAGGATAGAAGAGCGGGGAATATAATATGTGATTTTTGAGAATATACCAACAGTTTGAGACTTTGCCTGTGTACTGTATGTGAGTGTTCAAATTTAGTCTCTTGTTTTTGTATAAGCCAAGGAACTTTTTCATCATTTTTAATGGTAATGTTGACATTATCTATTTGAAGGTGAATTTCATTTGATAATTTACTTCCAAATACAATGTAATAGGTATTCTCTATATTTAGTTTGTTGGTTGACATCCAACCACATCCAGTTTGTTTCAATTTGTTGTTTACAATATTACTTATTGTGTGATGCATTGGAGTTTGAATAGATGAAGGCAGTATCGCCAGCAAATAGTATTGGTTTAAGGATGTTAGAGACATTTGGTAAATAATTGATGTATATAAGCAATAGGAGAGGTTCTAAGATGCTGCCCTGTGGCACTCCTATGGTTACAGTAGAGATGTGGGGGGGGGGGTTATGTCATTAATGGCTACATATTGGTGTCTATCATTAAGATATGATAGAATATAGTTATCAGGAAGGCCTCAGATTCTGTAATGATTAAGTTTAAGTAAAAGGTAGGTATGGCTTACAGTATCAAAGCCTGACTGTCAATTATATTAACCTGAATCTGGCAGTTAAATTATCCTAAGACTGGCAATTATAAAACTCATATAAATATATATATATATATATATATATATATATATATATATATATATATATATATATATATATATATATATATATTATATATATATATATATATATATATATATAATATATATATATATATATATATATATATATATATATATATATATATATATATATATATATATATATATATAAATAGCATACGTTAATTACATTATCTTGAATCGGGCAGTTTTATATTTATATGGATCTAGCAATTCGATATATGTATATATGAATCTGGCAATTCTATATATATAAGTAGCAAGCAATTCTATATATATAAGTAGCAAGCAATTCTATACATATAAGTAGCAAGCAATTATATATATATATAAGTAGCAAGCAATTATATATATATATATATATATATATATATATATATATATATATATATATATATATATATATATATATATATATATATATGTCGTACCTAGTAGCCAGAACTCACTTTTTGGCCTACTATTCAAGGCCCGATTTGCCTAATAAGCCAAGTTTTCCTGAATTAATATATTTTTTCTAATTTTTTTCTTATGAAATGATAAAGCTACCCATTTCATTATGTATGAGGTAAATTTTTTTTTATTGGAGTTAAAATTAACGTAGATATATGACCGTACCTAACCAACCCTACCTAACCTAACCTAACCTATCTTTATAGGTTAGGTTTGGTTAGGTAGCCGAAAAAGTTAGGTTAGGTTAGGTTAGGTAGGTTAGGTAGTCGAAAAAACATTAATTCATGAAAACTTGGCTTATTAGGCAAATCGGGCCTTGCATAGTAGGCTGAGAAGTGTGTTCTGGCTACTAGGTACGACATATATATATATATATATATATATATATATATATATATATATATATATATATATATATATATATATATATATATATATATATATATATATATATATATATATATATATATACAGTACTGTATATGAATCTGGCAATAATATTAGCCTGATTCTGATATTTGTATTATCTGGTATTTTATAAACCAAAACTTTGCATATATATGAGTGACTCCAGAATTTGTATTATAATGCGGAGTATTTCATCGAAGGCTTAATTACTAATATTTATTTCATTTGTTTACAAATGCCTTAATCTGACAATTTATTAATATAAAAGGATGTCTGCTTTTAAATTAGTGATTTAAAAAATTTGATGTAAAGTCCTTAGTTTGAATATTGTTTAATTGATAAGTATATTTATGATCATTATTGGCCTGTATTATGAGGTGTAGGAGTAACCTATATGGTTTTGATTTGTCGTTCAATTTCTTGTCTTGATGGATGTGAATGATGTGTAATTATTATTTATTTAGGCTCTATTATTAGTTCAGATTATTTATAGATAGAATAATGTGCAATTAGATGGCTCTTAAAACCTGTTAATTATTATATTATTATTACTTGACAATTGTCTCAACATTCCAATTTACTGTCCTCTTACTATAAGTGTTGTTTTAATTAGCACATAAATGATCTTCACGTAATATGGTTTATTTACCCCCATGACAATGCTTCAGTATTTGTAAAGTTATAATTCCCGGTTATTAAGGTAATTAGAGAAATAACAAACCCTGAATATATGAACGTTAAAAGCATTTTAGTATGTGCAAAATATTCTTGTTTTGCAAGAACACTGGCTTACATCTTATGAATATCAAAACCACTTCAAATTTATTGATAGTTCTTTTTCCACTGCCAGTATTGACATGTCTATTGACTGGTCAGGTCCTGGAAGACCCTATGGTGCTGCTGCTATCCTGGGCATAACAATATGCAATGTAAAGTTGAGGTTGTCAATATTGTATCAGGGCTCACTCCTGCTATACTTGTGTCCTATAGTTATCTGGAGATGATTTCGGGGCTTATCGTCCCCCACGGCCCGGTCCTCGACCAGGCCGCCTTTTTGTTACACAATCCCAAGGAAGCAGCCTGTAGCAGCTGTCTATCTCTCAGGTACATATTTACTGCTAGGTGAACAGACGGATCAGGATGAAAGAAATTCTGCCCATTTGTTTCCGCCTCCACCAAGGATCGAACCCGGAACCTCAGGACTATGAATCTGATGCGCTGTCCACTCAGCTGTCAGGGGCCTGAAAGGTGCTCAGCAGTATTTGATTATGTGTGTGTGTATATGCATGGTTTCCACAAGCAATATTAACTGTGCAGATGAGTATGGAAATGTATGATCAGAAATATATCAGTTGACTAATTTGTATCATAATGCTGAACTCATGGGTGGTAGGTGATTTTTAACACTGATTTTACCCGCTAAGATGTATACTTAAATTTGTTTAATGAATTCATGGATGCTGAAAATTGACATAATCGTGCTATTAATGATTTATTTACTATTACTATAGCTTTATGTCATGAGATAGGAATGGAAGGTCTCATATTGATCATTTTCTTATTGATGATATAACTGGTCACACCTTTAAGTATAAGGCTGTCAGTGATGACAACCTGTCCTGGTATCATCCTGCCATGGCCACCTCCAATATACCTCACTCACAAGTTGCTGCTGCCAAAGAAAATATAAACCTCCCTAGAACACACCTAAACGTAGGAAGGCCACTCTTGCTGACCTGGATAAGTTTAAATGCCTGCTTAACGAATACTCAAATCACAAGTGATGCAATTGCTTGCAATATTATTCAGTGCAATTTGCATCAGAACAATCTCAAGGACTTTTTCACATCTGTCGTTTCAGTGCTAGACAGGGCAGGGGAAGACAGTATTTATCTTATAACCAATAAAAGAAGAAGTATGCCTGGTTGGAATAATCATGTTAGGGAATTTCAAAATAGATCTACCTTTTGGCATAATCTGCAGAAAGATGCAGGGGTGTCCCAGATCATTTGGCATTACCTACGGAAAGAGGCAGCAGGGCCCTAAACCTTTTGGCATAATCTATGGAAGGATGCAGGGGGGGGGGGTCCAGACCTTCTGGCATTACCTACGTAAATACGCAGGGTGCCCCAGAGATGGTTGGTGGCCCCAGCTCAGGTGTGGCACCAGGGCTCAATATCATCAAGAAAGAGGATTAAGAAAGAGAAAGATAATATTATGAGATCAAAAGTTGCCGATAATATTTCAAGGAAAAAGTTTTATGATTTTTTGGGTGAAATTAGAAACAAAAGGATCATGCAGAGGAGTAACAAAAGTTATAGATGATGTCTCCGGGGCCCAATAATATATGAAATGGTTTAAAAGAAAAATCTTTAACGTTGTAGAACACTGTGAGGTGCAGGACAGATGAGACTGAAACTGACCTAATTACAGCTGTATGTGAAACCTGCATGGACCCTGCCCCCCCCCCCTAATGTTAAACACCTGCACACTGTAACCCATGTAATGGTTGAGAAAACTTAAAAAGCTAAACAAAAGGAATTATGATATTTTACATAATTGTGATATAATACAGTAATATATTATGATATATTATTTTATTTCATTTATTTTTTTTGTATACAAGGGTTCTTACATTCTTGTACAGCCAATAGCACGCATAGCGTTTTGGGTGAATGTCTATGTGTCTTACAGGCTCTCTCTCCCATGGTACATCACCACCATGTGTCTTACAGGCACACTCTCCCAGGGTACATCACCACCATGTGTCTTACAGGCATACTCTCCCAAGGTACATCACCACCATGTGTCTTACAGGCACACTCTCCCATGGTACATCACCACCATGTGTCTTACAGGCCACACTCTCCCATGGTACATCACCACCATGTGTCTTACAGGCACACTCTCCCATGGTACATCACCACAATGTGTCTTACAGGCACACTCTCCCATGGTACATCACCACCATGTGTCTTACAGGTACACTCTCCCATGGTACATCACCACCATGTGTCTTACAGGCCACACTCTCCCATGGTACATCACCACCATGTGTCTTACAGGCACACTCTCCAAGGGTACATCACTACCATGTGTCTTACAGGCACACTCTCCCATGGTACATCACCACCATGTGTCTTACAGGCTCTCTCTCCCATGGTACATCACCACCATGTGTCTTACAGGCACACTCTCCCAGGGTACATCACTACCATGTGTCTTACAGGCACACTCTCCCATGGTACATCACCACCATGTGTCTTACAGGCACACTCCCCCATGGTACATCACCACCATGTGTCTTACAGGCACACTCTCCCATGGTACATCACCACCATGTGTCTTACAGGCTCTCTCTCCCATGGTACATCACCACCATGTGTCTTACAGGCACACTTTCCCAGGGTACATCACTACCATGTGTCTTACAGGCACACTCTCCCATGGTACATCACCACCATGTGTCTTACAGGCACACTCTCCAAGGGTACATCACTACCATGTGTCTTACAGGCTCTCTCTCCCATGGTACATCACCACCATGTGTCTCACAGGTATACTCTCTCATTGAACATCACCACCATGTGTCATACAGGCACACTCTCCCAGGGTACATCACTACCATGTGTCTTACAGGCACACTCTCCCATGGTACATCACCACCATGTGTCTTACAGGCACACTCTCCAAGGGTACATCACTACCATGTGTCTTACAGGCTCTCTCTCCCATGGTACATCACCACCATGTGTCTAACAGGCACACTCTCCCATGGTACATCACCACCATGTGTCTTACGATAACGATGGTCGGCTTTCAGCCTCTGATTCTGCTATTGAGTTCAATAGGTTCTTCTCTTCCATTGGGTCATCCCTTGCAAATGATACTCCATCTTCCAGTACTAATGTTAAGGACTATCTTACAGGTAACTATCCACAGTCTCTGTACCTAAAGCCTACTAATTCCACTGACGTTAATGAGATAATCCTTTCCCTTAAAACCAAGTCTAGTGCCCTTGAGAAGATACCAACTTTAATTTACAAAAAAGCCTCCAGATCTTTAGCCCCTGCAATTGCATTGCTCTTCAACAAGTCACTTGAACTCCAAACCTTTCCAGATATCCTAAAAAAAGCGAGAGTAACCCCTGTCCACAAATGTGGCGATCTCACAGATGTTAACAACTACAGACCTATTTCAATCCTGCCTAACTTATCAACAAATTTTGAAAAACTAATCTACTAGCAGCTTTACTCGTATCTAGCCAAACACAATATACTTAGCTCTTGTCAATATGGCTTCAGACCCAAAAAAAGCTCTAACGATGCACTTATTAGTATGATTAACTTAATTCATGCAGCTCTTGATAAAAATGAGTTCCCTGTTGGGTTATTTGTGGACCTGCATAAGGCTTTTGACACTGTAAACCACCAAAACCTTCTTCTTAAATTACATCATTATGGAGTCAGAGGACACTCCCTGCAATACCTCAAATCCTACCTTATTGACAGGCTCCAGTATGTCTGTGAATAATTCAATTTCTCCCACCCTACCCATCAACATTGGTGTTCCTCAGGGCAGCATACTTGGCCCTCTCCTCTTTCTCATCTTCATTAATGACCTTCCAAATGCCTCCCAACACCTCAAACCAATTCTATTTGCTGACGACACAACCTTCATTTACTCCAGTCCTGATCCCCTTGCTCTAAATGCCAGAGTAAATACTGAGCTAAATAAAGTCCATCTTTGGCTAACTGCCAACAAACTCACCCTTAACATTCACAAAACTTTCTATATACTGTTTGGCAACAAATCCTCCAATCAAATAAATCTCAAAATAAACAATACCCAAATTTGTAACAAATTAGATGGAAAATTCCTTGGCGTTCTCATTGATCACAAGCTTTATTTCCAGGGACACATTCTAAATATATCAAAAAAAGTTTCAAAAACTGTTGGCATTCTTTCTAAGATCAGATATTATGTACCCCGCCCTGCCCTCGTTACTCTCTATTACTCCCTCGTCTATCCATACCTTAACTATGGTATTTGTGCTTGGGGTTCTACTACCCAAAATCATTTACGTCCTCTAATTACTCAACAAAAGCTCCTATTAGGACAATATCCAACTCTGGCCCCAGACATCACTCGGTACCCCCTACTCAAATCTCAGAATATGTTGGATATAAAGTCACTGCACATTCTCTCATGTTAATTATACATATATAAAACGCTGAACTGTTATGCCAATCCTGACCTCAAAAGCTTCATTGAAGGTTGTAACAGAACCCATGAGCACCACACCAGAAATAAATACAGTTTTGATATTCCAAGAGTACGACTTAATCAAACTAGAAATGCTCTACAAATCAAGGGACCCAGAATGTGGAATGACCTTCCCAACCATGTTAAAGACTGTACCTCTCTCAACCAGTTTAAGTTAAAAACGAAACTTTACCTAATAAATTCCCTGTAACATACCTTACCCCTCTATTGTCAACCCATTAGCTCTACTGATCTACCTGATGAACAACAAGGTGAGAATTGTTGTAACATAGCCCACACCCTAATTAATTCAAAGATCAGAATCAATGTTGAAATCAAATGAGCTATCAGGATAGATAAAAACAGTCCCCGTAGCAGTAGGAGAATGCTCATCAAACTTGCAAATCCCTCTGTTAAGTTTGACCTCATACAATCAGCTGCTAAGCATAAAACCAACCTCTATATCAATGAGTGTCTTACAAAGCAGCGTGGATCCCTCCTCTACAGGCTGCGTCAAATTCGCAAACAAAACCCTGGTCTTATCAAGCAGTGCTACACCAGGAATGGAACGATTTTTGCGAAGAAGGAAAGTACAGGAAAAAGATATGAAATAAAATGTGACCAACAACTCCTGGCCTTCTTTAGTGATTGTGGTATATCTGAAAACCTGAACCCGACCAATGCCAGTACTTAAAATAACTCTTTCAGTGCCTGAGCCTAACCTAACTTAATCTAATTTTGTCTAAGGTGCTGTCTCTGCCTTACCATTTACCTAATGTTCTCTCATTCATATAATTTCCTAAATAATCCATCAAGTCTCCATGCACTTATGCAAGCATCTACCTCAGTTTCATTGTAAAATTGTACTCTTAAATCTAATCTTACCCTATTCCATTTAAATTGTAAATTTAATCGTATTGATCTATGTCATTTATTGAAATCAATTATTGATCTCATTTTGTTCTTTTAATTCAGTTCATTCTAATTATAGGTTAAAACTAAGCTAAATAAAATTTATTATCTTTAAGATTATTTTACTTTACAATTATCATTTGTCAATTTTTTTTTATATATTCATCTTGACAGTCTCTACTGATTTTTTTGTTCTCTCCACCAAACTTGTGTATCCTCCATGGCTATCTAGTGACCTTTATTCTACCTCTAATTGTTTCAATTCTTTTGTTTACTTGCATTTATTGTTGTGTTTTGCCATAATTATTCTCTAATTTTAGCAGACTCAATACTTTGTAAGCTCTTATTGTATTGTTATATTATTATATTGTTGTGTTTTGCTATAATTACTTTCTATTTTACAGCAGATTTAGTTTTCATCTGTTCCTGAAATTGCTTATCTTATTGTATCGTGACATTATCTTGTCTATATGCTTACTGATATTGATCCAGATCGAAATCTTCTGTCCCATATCCACACAAATCAGCACATTGATCATCGTTATTGCAGGTATTACACAGCAAATCTTGCAAAAAACAAACTCCTAAATAGCACCTGCTTATCAGTTCACAACCAAAATGTTAGGTCACTTGGTAAACATTTTGATGATATAAATGCACTTCTTACAGCACTAGGTACTAAATTATCTTTCATCATTTTAACAGAAACTTGGCTAAGTAATGACTATACCCAACTCTACAATTTAGCTGGTTATAAAGCCATTCATAACTGCAGGCCTAATAAAAAAGGTGGCGGTACAGCAATATATTACAAAGATACCTTCATTTGCAATAGTGTCATTAGTGATAGAGACGACTATTGTGAATATACCTTTGCCAAGTTCTCGAGTAAATCACTTAAATCCTCCCTGACTATCGGTGCCATCTATAGATTTCCTAATACCAACATAGCTTTATTCTCTGACAATGTAAGGAATCTTACCATAAATAACAATCTCAACAAAAATCACATCATTCTGGGAGGTGATTTCAATATTGACCTGGGTCTTCGAAATAACCCTCAAGTTGACTATTTCCGTAACAGCATGCACTCCTGTATGCTAATCCCCACAATCACCAAGCCCACCCGAGTCACTCAAACATCTGCCACTACCCTGGATCACCTATGGACTAATATAACAGCTCCCCTTACATCTGGGGTAATTTATGATAGAACAACTGACCACTATCCTACCTTCCTCCTAGCAAACATGGACACAATACCTCCAGAATGCAAGAAACTCTCATTCAGGCTACACAGTGAATAAGCTTTAGGCAATCTCTCTAATGCACTTCACAATATTAACTGGGAATCTGAATTCAATAATACACAGGATATAAACTCATTAACTAACCTCTTTCTCTCCAAAACTCTAAGCATCTACAACACTCACTGTCCCCTCCTTACCAAACAAGTAACTGATAGAAGAAAAAACAATCCGTGGCTCACAAGTGGCATAATCAAATCAATCAACAAAAAACATGAATTTGAATAGACATTTAGGATTGGCCTAGTTACAAAGGAAGTAGTTTAAAGGTACTCATCAGTGCTTACCAGTATCATAAGAAAAGCAAAACTTTCATATTATGAGACTAGATTCAAAGAAGCAAAAGGCAACATGAAAAGCACATGGAATACCATCTCTAATATCCTACGAACTAAACAACACTCCCTCAACCAGATAACACTCTCTAAGGATGGCCTTACACCGTCAACTGATTTAGAAATGGCAAAAGAATTTAATAGCTTCTTTTCATCGGTTGGTGCTAACCTTGCTAGTAAAATCCCACAGACTCAGACACATATTCAGGCTTCCCCAGTCACTATGTTTTCTGCCGCCTGATTATTCTCCAGCTAGGGTTTCCCTTATGTTATGTTGTTCACTTTGGTGTCCTGTTATACTTAGTATTAGATTTGTTACATTCGCCTCACTGCTAATTCTAGACATTAGGACATTAGGTTTCTGCAGAGTTTGTTACTAGGCTATAAGATTACGTTTTACTACGGGTGTACAATTTAAGATGTTTCGTGTACTTTGCGTTAGCCACGGCTATGTTATACATTTGTTAAGTCCTATTTAAAAGCCTGTTTTACTTCTGCAGAATTATTTATCATGTCAATAAAATTACGCCCCCCAGGCTTGGTGTCTTCCTTCCCCTGATCAGAAAATGGCTCACTGCCTTTTGACGAAAGGCGGTGGAGTTTCTGACGGGGGAAGGAAGAGACAATTGCGCATCGCGTCCCGCAGGCGCGGTGCGGCCAGCCTGGGTGGCATAAAAGGCGAGGGAAGTCAGGTCCCGCTCTCACTCCCTCTCCCGACCAGGTCCAAGATTCACGAAGCTGCAAACCACCACTGCAAACCACCTTAAGCCCATCATCACACAGCAAAAATCTGCTATCAGAATAATAACTAACTCTGCTTTCAGACAACACACAGCTCCCTTGTTTAAATCTCTAAACTTGCTAAATATTAACTCCCTCCACACATTCTCTTGTGTCAACTACATTTACAAAACCCTGTTCTTAAATGCAAACCATGCTCTGAAACTCTCCCTGGACAGATGTAATAGGACCCATTATCACCACACCAGAAATAAATATCTCTTTGATATCCCCAGGGTCAAACTTAGTCTGTGTAAACACTCTATGCAAATTAAGGGACCTAGTCTATGGAACTCACTCCCTAGTGAATTGAAAAACTGTAAAACTTTTGCCTTATTTAAAAGCAAAACCAAAAAGTATCTAACTTCATCTATTTAGTTTCCTACACTGAGCTTTAAATTTGCTCTGTACCTAGTGGTACCCAATCTCCTAATTTTTATGTAATATCAAACAACCTTATCATTGTGTTCATTGCTGTCTTCTTTTATGTGCTAGCCATATGCTGTATTGTGACTACCAATTTTTGTCAACTACCATTCAAGCTGTCATTGCAATCAATCTTATATTGTTTCTGCTGTATTGTGCCTACCAATTTGTTGTCAACTACCATTTTAAGCTGTCATTGCAATCAATCATAGCTACCTATGTGCTTTAATATACTGTACCTATAATTTTCTCTCATCTTTTTTTTTTTCATTCCATGTAATCTGTTATCATTTTTTTGTCTATAAATTTTGCAAGTATTTACCTCCTTAAAATTTTCTTAGATTAAGGACCTGCCCGAAACGCTGCGCGTGCTAGTGGCTTTACAAGACTGTAATTACCATAATTGTATCCTCACATTCCTTATGTACATTCTTGTATATGCATAAATAAATAAATAAATAAATAAATAAATATCAACACATATCTCTCAGGCAGCTATCCAAACTCTCTTCTCCTCTCACCAGTCAGCCCGACAGATGTTGTGTCCATCATACACTCACTAAAAACCAAAGCTGGGAACATCAGTGAAATCCCATCCATAGTATACAAGAGCGCTTCCCATGCCCTTGCGCCACCTATAGCTCTGCTGTTCAACAAATCCCTTGAGTGTCATACCTTCCCTGATATCCTTAAAAAAGCAAGAGTAACGCCACTTCATAAAGGAGGTAATCCGTCAGACATAAACAACTATAGACCAATATCGAACCTACCCATACTATCAAAAATATTTGAAAAAATTATTTACAAACAGCTCTACTCCTATCTCGTAAAATTCGACATTCTTAGCCCCTGTCAGTTTGGCTTCCGCTCTCAAAAGAGTACCAACGATGCAATTATTAGTCTCCTTGATATAATTTACTCAGCCCTTGACAAAAATGAGTTTCCAATAGGACTCTTCATTGACCTGAGAAAGGCCTTCGATACTGTAAATCACGATTACCTCTTATGTAAACTCCATCATTATGGAATCCGAGGCCATGCACTGGACTATATCCAATCCTATCTTAGTGATAGACACCAATGTGTAGCCATCAATAATATAATCTCTCCCATTCTACCAATAACTGTTGGAGTGCCACAGGGCAGCATCTTGGGACCTCTTCTATTTCTTACATACATTAATGATCTGCCTAATGTCTCTAACATTCTGAAACCTATTTTGTTTGCTGATGATACTACCCTCATCTACTCCAACCCCAACCCACATACACTAAATGATGTTGTTAATAATGAACTAAAAAAAGTCCACTTATGGATGTCAACCAACAAACTAACACTTAACATAGAAAAGACCTACTACATCCTATTTGGAAGCAAATCTACAAATGCAATTCAGCTTCAGATTGACAATGTAAACATTAGCAATAAAAATGATGGAAAGTTTCTTGGCATATTCCTAGACAAGAGACTCAACTTCAGTACCCACATACAACACATAACTAAGAAAGTCTCTAAAACAGTTGGTATACTCTCCAAAATCAGATATTATGTTCCTAACTCTGCTCTCATCTCTCTATATTATGCACTAATCTATCCCTATCTCAACTATGGCATCTGTGCATGGGGTTCAACCACTGCAAACCACCTCAAGTCCATCATCACCCAGCAAAAATCTGCTATCAGAATAATATCAAATTCTTCTTTCAGACAACACACAGCCCCCTTGTTTAACTCCCTAAACATGCTAAACATAATCTCACTCCATAAATTCTCTTGTGTCAACTACATTTACAAAACCTTGTTCTTAAATGCAAATCCTTGTCTGAAACTCTTCCTGGACAGATGTAATAGGACCCATTATCACCACACCAGAAATAAATATCTCTTTGATATCCCCAGAGTTAAACTTAATCTGTGTAAACACTCTATGCAAATAAAGGGACCCAGTTTATGGAACTCACTCCCTACTGAATTGAAAAGCTGTCCAACTTTTACATCATTCAAAATCAATACTAAAAAGTTCCTAATCTCATCTTCATAGTTTTTCACTTTTTGCCTTAAAATTGCACTGTATCAATTGCTACCCAATCTCCCAACCTTTATGTTCCCAATTTGAACATCTTTACCATTGTGATCATTGCTGTCTTCTTATATGATAATTATAATGATAATGATAATTTTTATTTAGGTAAAGGTACATACATAAAGAGATTTTACAAAGTTTGTTGGCTTTATAGATAGAGCTAGTACATACAATGCCTAAAACCACTATTACGCAAAGCGTTTCGGGCAGGAAAAACATTAATGACTAAAGCTTAAAACTAATGGGTAAAAAGAAAAAAATGCGTTGAGTACAAATAAAAATAGAGGTAAAAGAGGGGGAAACATTGTTGAAAAAGCAGCACAAATACAATTACAAATTATTACAGAAAATTACATTCAAACAGCGTTGATTTGAAAAACAAAAAAAAACAAAAAACATACATGGGTTGACAATAGAGGGGTAAGGTAGGTGTGCTGCCAATCTGTTGTATGGTGTTTATAAATCTTGTTTATCTGTATCTTTTGCTACCCAGTCTTCCAATCTTTATGTACCCAATCTGAGCATCTTTACCATTGTGATCATTGCTGTCTTATATGTGCTGTCAATCTGCTGTATGGTGTCTATTAATCTTGTTTAAATTACTAATCAAGCTGTCAATGTAATCAATCAGAGCTTTAATATAACAATGTGCTTTAATATACTTACTTATCTCTCTCATCTAATTTTTCTCTTGTAATGTATCTTTATCATTTATCAATTCTGATTGAAATTACCTACTTAAAATTATCTGCTAGATTAAGGACCTGCCCGAAACGCTGCGCGTACTAATTGAGTGCTTTAATAGTTCTTCAGGTCTTATTAATTATACAGTCATAACTGAACTATTTATAGTTAATTATCATTAGCTTAAATTTGCCTATGCTTATTATTCAACTTTTCTTTGATTTCATTTATTACCTAGGTTGCCTAACCTCGCCATGCTCCCTTACTCCATTGTACCCCTGGCTTTGCCTGCATCTCAAATTGCAAATTGTTACTTACAGTGTACCTGAGAGTACTTGTAAGCAATCTACCTCATTTTTCATTTTTGCTCAATTTGTTTTTGTATTGCTTAGTCTTGTTTATATTTTTGTTTTGTATTTCTATATCTTGTGTTTTGTATAGTCCATGTTTATATGTTTTTTCTTTAATCTCATTTATTACCTAGGTTGCCTAGCCTAGCCATACTCCCTTACTCCATTGTACCCCTGTAAGCCCCTTTTGTGTTTGTTTTGTACAGTATTGTGTACATTTTTCTCCCTATTTTATAGCTTATTTCTACCTTGTAATTTGCCTTTCTTTCCTTTTTTTCCTGCAATCAGCTTTTTTTATGCAGACAAGTATAGACCCAGAACTTAACCTCTTATCCACTATCTATGACAATAATCACTTTAATGATCTAAATTGCAGATATTTTGCAGCACATGATGTAAACAATGTATTAACTCATAATCAGAGGCAGATCGTTTATATATATAAGAAATAGAAGAGGTCCTAAGATGCTGCCCTGTGGCACTCCAACGGTAATTGGTAGAGTGGAAGAAGTTGTATCATTGATGGTTACATATTGGTGTCTGTCACTAAGATAGGATCGGATGTAGTCAAGGGCAAGGCCTCGGATTCCATAATGCTGGAGTTTAAGTAAGAGGTAGTTGTGATTAACAGTATTAAAGGCTTTTCTTAGGTCAATGAAGAGATGATGGCAAGTTTCTTGGCCTATTCCTAGACAAGAGACTCAACTTCAGCACCCACATTCAACACATAACTAAGAAAGTCTCTAAGACAGTTGGTATATTCTCCAAAATCAGATATTATGTTCCTAACTCTGCTCTCCTCTCACTATATTATGCACTAATCTACCCCTATCTTAATTATGGTATCTGTGCATGGGGGTCTACCACTGCAAACCACCTTAAGCCCATCATCACACAGCAAAAATCTGCTATCAGAATAATAACTAACTCTGCTTTCAGACAACACTCAGCTCCCTTGTTTAAATCTCTAAACTTGCTAAATATTAACTCCCTCCACACATTCTCTTGTGTCAACTACATTTACAAAACCCTGTTCTTAAATGCAAACCATGCTCTGAAACTCTCCCTGGACAGATGTAATAGGACCCATTATCACCACACCAGAAATAAATATCTCTTTGATATCCCCAGGGTCAAACTTAATCTGTGTAAACACTCTATGCAAATTAAGGGACCTAGTCTATGGAACTCACTCCCTAGTGAATTGAAAAACTGTAAAACTTTTGCCTTATTTAAAAGCAAAACCAAAAAGTACCTAACTTCATCTATTTAGTTTCCTACACTGAGCTTTAAATTTGCTCTGTACCTAGTGGTACCCAATCTCCTAATTTTTATGTAATATCAAACAACCTTATCATTGTGTTCATTGCTGTCTTCTTTTATGTGCTAGCCATATGCTGTATTGTGACTACCAATTTTTGTCAACTACCATTCAAGCTGTCATTGCAATCAATCTTATATTGTTTCTGCTGTATTGTGCCTACCAATTTGTTGTCAACTACCATTTTAAGCTGTCATTGCAATCAATCTTAGCTACCTATGTGCTTTAATATACTGTACCTATAATTTTCTCTCATCTTTTTTTTTTTTCATTCCATGTAATCTGTTATCATTTTTTTGTCTATAAATTTTGCAAGTATTTACTTCCTTAAAATTTTCTTAGATTAAGGACCTGCCCGAAACGCTGCGCGTGCTAGTGGCTTTACAAGACTGTAATTACCATAATTGTATCCTCACATTCCTTATGTACATTCTTGTATATGCATAAATAAATAAATAAATAAATAAATAAATCAATCACAATATCTCTGTAATCAATTTGAACGTTAGATCCCTAGGTAAACACTTCGATGATGTTAGTGCCTTGATTGAAGCTATTGACAACAAATTCTCTTTTATTATACTTACTGAAACACGGTTGAAAGAGGATACTACTCAACTCTTTAACATGCCTAACTACTCAGCAATTCACAACTGTCGTCAACTTCAGAGAGGTGGTGGCACTGCTCTTTACTACCACCAAGAACTAACATGCTTAAAAGAAATTAGAACTAGAGACTGCTATGGGGAGTATATCTTCGCCAGCTTCAGAGTCAAGGGTGCCGAGTCTGTCCTGTCTGTGGGTGCAGTTTATAGAATTCCTAACACTGATGTGTCCGAATTCAACTCAAACCTTAGAAATCTAATACTTGATAACAGACTAAACAAAAACCACCTAATTATCGCAGGGGACTTTAATATTGACCTCTGCGAGCCAGAACACCCTACTGCTGTTAGCTTCCTCAACTGTATGAATTCCTGCTTCCTCATACCCTTAATCACTAGACCTACTAGAATCACTGATAGCACTACCACGACTCTAGATCACATCTGGACAAACATAACAATACAATACAATTTTATTTAGGTAAGGTACATACATACAATAAATTTTTACAAGGATTGGTTGACTTATAGGTAGAGCTAGTACATACAATGCCTAAAGCCACTATTACGCAAAGCGTTTCGGGCATGATAAACTTAAATGACAAGCTTAATACTAATTGAGCATAATGAGTAGAATGAAAACAAGAAATGAAAACATAGATGAAAAAGCAGCACAAATACAATTATGTCGACAAACAGCGCTCTTTAAAGAAAAACAGACATTGGTTGACAATAGAAGGGTAAGGTAGGTTACAGGGAATTTATTAGGTATAGCTTCGTTTTTAACTTAAACTGGTTGAGAGAGGCACAGTCTTTAACATGGTTGGGAAGGTCATTCCACATTCTGGACCCCCTTGATTTGTAGAGCATTTCTAGTTTGATTAAGTCGTACTCTAGGAATATCAAAACTGTATTTATTTCTGGTGTGGTGCTCATGGGTTCTGTTACAACCTTCTATGAAGCTTTTGAGATCAGGATTGGCATTATAGTTTAGCGTTTTATATATGTATAATACACATGAGAGAATGTGCAGTGACTTAATGTCTAACATATTCAGAGATTTGAGTAGGGGTACCGAGTGATGTCTGGGGCCAGAATTGGATATTGACCTAATGGCAGCTTTGTGTTGAGTAATTAGAGGACGTAAGTGATTTTGGGTAGTAGAGCCCCAAGCACAAATACCATAGTTGAGATATGGATAGATAAGGGAGTAATAGAGTCACCAGGGCAGGGCGTGGTACATAATATCTGATCTTAGAAAGAATGCCCACAGTTTTTGAAACTTTTTTTGATATGTTTAGAATGTGTCCCTGGAAATTCAGCTGGTCAATGAGAATGCCAAGGAATTTGCCATCTAATTTGTTACAAATTTGGGTATTGTTTATTTTGAGATTTATTTGATTAGAGGATTTATTGCCAAACAGAATATAGAAAGTTTTGTCAATGTTAAGGGTGAGTTTGTTGGCAGTTAGCCACAGATGGACTATATTTAGCTCAGTATTTACTGTGGCATTTAGAGCAAGGGGATCAGGACTGGAGTAAATGAAGGTTGTGTTGTCAGCAAATAGAATTGGTTTGAGGTGTTGGGAGGCATTTGGAAGGTCATTAATGTAGATGAGAAAGAGGAGAGGGCCAAGTATGCTGCCCTGGGGAACACCAATGTTGATGGGTAGGGTGGGAGAAATTGTATTATTCACAGAAACATATTGGAGCCTGTCAGTAAGGTAGGATTTGAGGTATTGTAGGGAGTGTCCTCTGACTCCATAATGATGTAATTTAAGAAGAAGGTTATTGGTTATAATCTCTTCGCTTACTTCAGGTATAATCACCGATAGCACTACAGACCATTACCCCACATTTCTCTTAACTAACATTAGCAAACCACCTCTTGAGTCAAGAGAGATACGTTTTAGACTACACAATGAAACTGCTATAGACAATTTTATAACTGCTGCTGATAATGTCAACTGGGAGTCCGAGTTAGGTAACATAGAGGACATCAACCTAGCAGTGCAATCTTTTCTTCAAAAAACTCTTAGCCTTTATAATACCCACTGTCCTATGCTTACAAAACAAGTCACAACCAAAAGGCTTAACAATCCCTGGCTTACAAAGGGAATACTTAAATCTATTAATAAAAAACATGACCTTGAGAAGAAGTATAGGTTAGGAATTGTCTCCAAAGAATTCTCAAAGAATTACTCTTTATTGCTATCTAAGATAATTAGACGAGCCAAAACTAAATACTACGAAGATAAATTTACCCAAATAAAGAGCAACATTAAACAAACTTGGAGAACAATTTCACAAATATTAGGATCAAAGAAGTCTTTAAATAACAAACCGACTCTCCTGTCTAATAACAATGGTCAGCTTTCAGCCTCTGATTCTGCTATTGAGTTCAATAGGTTCTTCTCTTCCATTGGTTCATCCCTTGCAAATGATATTCCATCTTCCAGTACTGACATTAAGGACTATCTTACAGGTAACTATCCACAGTCTCTGTACCTAAAGCATATTAATTCCACTGACGTCAATGAGATAATCCTTTCCCTTAAAACCAAGTCTGGTGCCCTTGAGGAGATACCAACTTTAATTTACAAAAAAGCCTCCAGATCTTTAGCCCCTGCTATTGCTTTGCTCTTCAACAAGTCACTTGAACTCCAAACCTTTCCAGATATTCTAAAAAAAGCGAGAGTAACACCTGTCCACAAATGTGGTGATCTCACAGATGTTAACAACTACAGACCTATATCTATCCTGCCAAACTTGTCAAAATTTTTTGAAAAACTAATCTATAAGCAGCTTTACTCATATCTAGCCAAACTCAATATACTTAGCCCTTGCCAATATGGCTTCAGACCCAAAAAAAGCACTAACGATGCACTTATTAGTATGCTTAACTCGATTCATACAGCTCTTGATAAAAATGAGTTCCCTGTTGGGTTATTTGTGGACCTGCGTAAAGCTTTTGATACTGTCAACCACCAAAACCTTCTTCTTAAATTACATCATTATGGAGTCAGAGGACACTCCCTACAATACCTCAAATCCTACCTTACTGACAGGCTCCAATATGTTTCTGTGAATAATACAATTTCTCCCACCCTACCCATCAACATTGGTGTTCCCCAGGGCAGCATACTTGGCCCTCTCCTCTTTCTCATCTACATTAATGACCTTCCAAATGCCTCCCAACACCTCAAACAAATTCTATTTGCTGACGACACAACCTTCATTTACTCCAGTCCTGATCCCCTTGCTCTAAATGCCACAGTAAATACTGAGCTAAATAATGTCCGTCTGTGGCTAACTGCCAACAAACTCACCCTTAACATTGACAAAACTTTCTATATTCTGTTTGGCAATAAATCCTCTAATCAAATAAATCTCAAAATAAACAATACCCAAATTTGTAACAAATTAGATGGCAAATTCCTTGGCATTCTCATTGACCACAAGCTGAATTTCCAGGGACACATTCTAAACATGTCAAAAAAAGTTTCAAAAACTGTGGGCATTCTTTCTAAGATCAGATATTATGTACCACGCCCTGCCCTGGTGACTCTATTACTCCCTTATCTATCCATATCTCAACTATGGTATTTGTGCTTAGGGCTCTACTACCCAAAATCACTTACGTCCTCTAATTACTCAACACAAAGCTGCTATTAGGACAATATCCAATTCTGGCCCCAGACATCACTCAGTACCCCTACTCAAATCTCTGAATATGTTAGACATTAAGTCACTGCACATTCTCTCATGTGTATTATACATATATAAAACGCTAAACTATAATGCCAATCCTGATCTCAAAAGCTTCATAGAAGGTTGTAACAGAACCCATGAGCACCACACCAGAAATAAATACAGTTTTGATATTCCTAGAGTACGACTTAATCAAACTAGAAATGCTCTACAAATCAAGGGGGCCCAGAATGTGGAATGACCTTCCCAACCATGTTAAAGACTGTGCCTCTCTCAACCAGTTTAAGTTAAAAACGAAGCTATACCTAATAAATTCCCTGTAACCTACCTTACCCTTCTATTGTCAACCAAAGTCTGTTTTTCTTTAAAGAGCGCTGTTTGTCGACATAATTGTATTTGTGCTGATTTTTCATCTATGTTTTCATTTCTTGTTTTCATTCTACTCATTATGCTCAATTAGTATTAAGCTTGTCATTTAAGTTTATCATGCCCGAAACGCTTTGCGTAATAGTGGCTTTAGGCATTGTATGTACTAGCTCTACCTATAAGTCAACCAATCTTTGTAAAAATTTATTGCATGTATGTACCTTACCTAAATAAACATTTTATTTTATTTTTTTTTTTATACGCCTATCCCCACTATAATTCTCCAAGTATCTACCTCTAGGAATACTACCAAGAATCTATCGCCGAAAACATGCCCAAACATAGCAACAAGCAAGGTAGGGGTGCCTCTCGCTCTCCATCCATAACTCCTAGAAATCTGAATGGAACACTGGCAACGCTGCAATCCTCGCCGATGTTGGTAAACACAGCATCCGCTCCCCCTCCTCACTCCCCCCCTTCAACTCAACTCGAATCTCAAGCTTTAGAATTCATTCAATCTATGGCTCCCTGTCTAAACTTCAAACCTCTCAGAAGTAACCCATGGCTGCAGAAACTGCACAACCTTGTGCTAATGCAATCTGAAGCTATTTCGGCCCTCCAAGCCACAGTCACCCAACAACAGCAAACCAAAGATCGCCTCCTTGAATTGTCGACGAACAGCAACCAAGAAATTCTCAACTTACAAACTGTGCAAATGATGCAATGGATCAAATACATAAGATTCAGACCGAGGAAACCCTCTCAGCTCAGAGTGACCTCCTTCAAAAGCTGGAAAAACATATCAATCTCCTTCAGATTCACCAGGCGACTTCCGAAGATGACCAAGAGCAACAACAACTTCATGACTCCCTGATAATTAGCTCTACTGATCTACCTGATGAACAACAAGGTGAGAATTGTTGTAACATAGCCCACACCCTAATTAATTCAAAGATCAAAGTCAATGTTGATATCAAATCAGCTATCAGGATAGATAAAAACAGTCCCCGTAGCAGTAGGAGAATGCTCATCAAACTTGCAAATCCCTCTTCGAAGTTTGACCTCATACAATCAGCTGCTAAGCATAAAACCAACCTCAATATAAAGGAGTGTCTTACAAAACAGCGTGGATCCCTCCTCTTCAGGCTGCGTCAAATTCGCAAACAAAACCCTGGTCTTATCAAGCAGTGCTACACTAGGAATGGAACGATCATTGCAAAGAAGGAAAGTGCAGGAAAAAGATATGAAATAAAGTGTGACCAACAACTACTGGCCTTCTTTAGTGATTGTGGTATATCTGAAAACCTGAACCCGACCAATGAACCCGACTTAATAATAATAATAATAATAATAATAATTTTTATTTAGGTAAGGTACATACATAAAGAGATTTTACAAAGTTTGTTGGCTTTATAGATAGAGCTAGTACATACAATGCCTAAAGCCACTATTACGCAAAGCGTTTCGGGCAGGAAATAAAATCTTTTAATAAAAATTTAATTTAATTTAAAATAAATCTTTTAGTGCCAGCTTTAGTGGCTTTACAAGATTGTAAATACTCTACTATTCAATGTATTCTCACAAACCCAATGTACCTTCTTGTATATATATATAAGTAAATAAATAAATAAATAAAAATAAATAAATAAATAAAACTGCACTTCCAGCTGCACCCGTGGTGCTGTGTAGGGAACCATCAGTGTATATGATTTGAGAGAGAGAATGCTCTGTGGACAGAGCGTCAATATGGCTTATGGCGTTGAGCTTTACCTCAAGACGAAGCTTGGGCTGATCTCTAATTTGCTATTCTTGGGTGGAAAGGGAGGGATTAAAACTGGAAAGGGTGTAACCTCCCACGGTGCAGGAAAGTGCCGTTGTTGTTTCTTTTGGTACAAATCATGAACCTGATACATTCTGAGTTGAGTTCCAGTTTTTGTTATCAATTTCGAACAATGTTGATCTTCAAAAAAGTAATTCTGGTGGGCTTCTGTGCAAGGATTAGGATGAGTTAACCTAAGCATTTTTATACCAATTTGACACTTAATTTCAGTAACACGATCAACAATGCTCGGAATATTAAGTTCCTTTCTCATATTAAGTATCTTTGTGGTACGAGGACACCCAAGGATTATCCTCAAGGCTTCGTTCTGCAGTTTTTCAAGCCCTACAAGCTTTCTTTCAGGCATCAAAACAAGCAGCGGTGCAGCATAATCCACTAAAGATCTGATGTATGCAAGGTACATCATTTTGACAATTCTGACATTGGCACCATAGCCTGAGTGATAACCTGCAACATCCTTGAGAGTTGTTGTTGTTGTTATAGATTCAGCTACTCGGAACTAGTTCCAAGTAGCACGGGCTATGGTGAGCCCGTAACTTACCTGGCATAGGAGCGGGGCAAGAAGCACGGGCTATGGTTAGCCTCGAGGACAGGAGATGTCTCCTGTGAGCCTTGAGAGCTCGGAGCCTCTCTTTATACTGACGACAGAGTCTGAATACAACAGGATCATACAATGGCACCTCAAGGCCAAGATATTTGAATCTGTTTACATAGTCAAGCTGGGAGCCATCAGACAGTTGCATCTTGCGAACAGCTCCTCCCTGCCTGGGTGGGCGCCGATTTAGTATCTTTGTTTTCTCTGCTGAGATAATTAAACCTAGGTCCTGACATGAGTCTAATACAGAGTTAAGAGTGTTCTGCGTGTTAGCATACCCAGTGGTGTGTATCATTATATCATCAGCATAGCTAATGATGTGGACGTTGGGTTTGCTCGGTATAGAGTTTAACAGCGTGTTTATTAAGATATTAAATAAAGTAGGACTGAGGACACCACCATGCGGGGTACCTAGTTCAAAGTCTCTTGTTACATTTCTATGCTCCTGGAAAAATACAGATGACTTCCTGTTGGATAAGTAACCCCTGATCCAACAAAGAAGCCGACCACCAATATTCATTCTTGCAAGCTCACTCAAGATAACATGTCTATTTGCAATATCAAAGACAGACTATTAAGATCTAGGAAGGTGGTATATGACTTTTCAGTGTGCAGGGTAAAAAAGGTGGTACGTGATGCAATGATGCACACTCCTTCCATGCATGAAGCCATATATCTGGGGGGGGGGATAGCATGGTTCTTATTCTATGGAGGAGACGGTTTAGGACCATTCTCTCGAATGTTTTGCAAATGCAGCTAGTAAGGGGAAGTGAGAGAAAGCTACCCGGGCGCGCACAGGAGGGATAAAATGTTTAAACTCTTTTCAGTTTTGTCAACTCAGTTCTCGTGCTAGTTCTTTCATTTTGGTATCAATGTGTTCGCAATAGAATTCCCAACAGATGTATATGCATATAATGTAAAACGCAGCAGCGATCTCCACCCGTTGACGTGATGAAAACAGGGCCGCGGTTACCAGAAAGAGAGCTCTGCACCACCCAAAGTGCCTCTCATTACATTAGAGGGCGCGGTAATTCTGAAAAGTGTATACTTTTTTCAACTTTGTCATCTCAATTCTCGTCCTAGGGTTTTCAATTTGGTATCAATGTGTTGGCAATAGAATTCTCTACAGGACTAAATGAATATAAATCCCAAAAGCCCGGCGAGAAAGTGAGAGTTTTTTACCCGGGAGTGGGCAAGGGCTCTCTCTTCACTTTGGACCTCTCAATTCTCGTCCTAGGTCTTTCCTTTTGGTATCATTGAGTTTGCAATAGAATTCTCTACCGGAGTATAAGCATATATAAAGTCCAAATGTCCGGCGTACCACCCACAGCAAACAGAGAATGTGACAGAGCGTTAACCCCGTGAGCGCTAATAAAGAGCAATAAAATGGGTATTCTGTTTTCAACTTTACCTCAATTCTGGTCCTAGGTTTTTCATTTTAGTATCAATGTATTCGCAATGAAATTCCCTACAGGTGTATATGCATATATAATATCCAAAACCGGAACGTACAAAATCTTCCCGAAAACGCCGCTACTGTTGCCGCACTGAGGACTCAATGCTGAGTCTTCATCGGGCGAAAGTGTAATTGAAATCGATCCCAGTGTTATGTAGTAGAGAAAAATTGACTTATATCCAGTTTACGTAAAGCTACGAGTGGTCGACAGTACACTTAGATTACGGAGAAAACTTACGAAGGTTTTCTTCTTAGTGTAGCTACCTGAATACCGACGTAGCCGCCACGAAGGCGCTAAGAAGAAAAACATTCGTAAGTACCTTCGTGAATCTGGCCCCAGCACTCCATGACCAATAAGCTACTGGACCTAGATTCAGGAAGCTCTGTGTATATCTTCGTAAGTGGGTTTGCTACGAAGGTTCCTAAGTGCGCCCTAAGAAGATGCTTAGGTGCGATTCAATAAGGTATACTTAGGAAGAAAATTGTTGGTTCACCTGCGTGCCGATAGAGGTCACTACTGTGTTTCGTTTGGCCAATCAGAGAGCAGCAACATTCTTCATATTGAAGATTTAGCGCTGGCTTATCGGAGCTGTACTGCCTCCTATTTACGTCGAATTTTCTTATAAAATTAGTATATTTCGAAGTAAAACAATGTTTTTTCAACTTCTACAGCCAGCACCGACATTGTAGTAAACAAATATGTTACATTTGTTGTTTACCTACGTCATTCTAAGAGATACTGTGTATCTGTCCTTGTTGCTCGGAAGTTGCGCTGACAATTATTGTATATATTTACTGAATTTACCCAAGGGCCACTAACTATTTAGTGACTTCGAAGAGGACAGAAAGCCGGCGGCTTGTTAAAGGGCCCGCCAATTGTCTTAATGATATTTTTTAGCTGGAATTTGGCATTTACGGCTTCAGCGGGTAGGCGGTTCCATGGGTTTATAGCCCTCTTGGTGGAAAAAAACATCTGTTTTCAGTCCTACTTGAGAGAACATACTCTCCAACACTATATCTGTGATTGTTCTGTTATCAGTGACTTCATACCAAATGGTATGAGGTATTTTGAGCTCTGTAATTACTTCATACACTCAGGAATATTGGAAGATATTCTTGTGCTGCACCCAGATTTTGCCAGTGGAGGCTAATAGATCAGCATTAAGTATTTTGTTCTCTCCTAATTCCATGTATGACTGGCCATCCTGTGAGGTGAGGATGTTGGGTGAGCTTGTAGCTGGTTTTTTATCTACACTGTGTGGTCCTTTATACAGAATAGGGAAGCAGCACATTGCTGTGTATACCTAAACATGTTTAAAAATACATTGTTTGAGAGGAGTTTTGTAGAAACTGGTAAGAGTAATTATAATATAATGTTTCCATGATTCAGTGCTTACCTCTTGTGAAAATTGCTTAGAGTTGTTTAGTCAGAGTTGATTTGTTTTTTGTATTGAGGCTGGTATTTTCTAAATTGATTCCATGTACAGTATGTCTAACCATCCTGTGAGATGGGAGTATTAGATAAACTTATAGCTAGTTTTTTATCTACACTGTGTAATATTCCATATAGAATAGGGTAGCAGCACATTGCTGTGTATACCTAATCTTCTTAATAAAAAAAATCAGTAATAAAGATTTTAAATTATAGTTTGTATTATTACAAATACAGTACTGTATTATCCTTATTAAATCATGTTGACCATGGATCATTAAGATCTCATGTTGATATGTAATACAAGTCATATTTCTTTTGAACTGCTAATCCATGCTAATCATTCATTAAATTGTGCATTATGTCTCAATTTTTCACTTCCTTGGATATACTGTACAGTACAAAAAGATAGGATAAAAATAAACCAGTAATATTTCTTTCATTATATTTTTCATTTAAATAACTGCATCAATATTTTTACAGCTGACAGGATTTGTTTTCCTATACAGGTGCATTATTTGTTAAAAAAAATTTGGTTTATTGTTACACAATGGTGCGACATATAGCCTTCCCAGCTTGGTGCCTTCTTTTAATACTTACTGATTAAAAAATAAATAATAAATACATTTTATTCAGGAAAATTACACACAGTTGATTTACAAACATAATGTTGGATTTATAGGCAGAGCTAGTACATACAATACCTAAAGCCACTAATACTCATAGCATTTCGGGCAAGGTGTGGGGGGAAAAAAACACAGACTAAAACTTAATAGTAATCGGGATTAGGTATAAATTGTGTTGAAAGAAGGAATAAAAAATACAAAAAGGGGGGTTAACATAGCATAAATCAGCAATTGCACATGTTGGTGAACAGCGTTGTTTAAAAAATAGCAAGACATGGGTTGACATTTAGGAGGTAAGTTAGGTTACATGGAGTTAATTAGGCAGTACTTGGTTTAACTCTTAAACTGGTTGAGAGAGGTACAGCCTTTGACATGATTCGGGAGGTCATTCCACATTCTGGGTCCCTTGATTTGTAGAGCACTTCTAGTTTGGTTACACACAGCCAAATTGAGTAACAGAAGAGGTCTTGGACACAAATTTGTTCCATGCTAAATGTAGAGGAATCAGCTGAGTATTCCTCAAATAAAATAAGTTGCCTCAGCTTATAAGGTAAATAAAATAAGCATTTCTCAAATAAGTAGCTGCCTCACCTCACTGCCTTACTGCTACATAGCCTTCCCGGCATGGTGCCTTCTTTTGATAATTACTTGTTCCACACCCAAATTGTATAACAGGAAGAGGTCTTGGACCCCTACTTTCCTCTCTCTTTTTTAATAATCTATATAGTCATAATTATAGCTTTAAGTATTCAATGAATAAAGTTTTTGACATTTTTACCCTTTTCCTTACCTAACATCATTTGTGCAGCATATTTTTATTTTATGTCTCACCCAGATTTAATTTAAAAATAAAACCAAACTAAATAAATTAGAAATGGGTATGTATAGCTAAGGTACACCCTTACTACTAGGTGAACAGGGGCATTTGGTGATAGTAAATGATCCCATCAGGCAGGGCTCATCACCTTCTCTCATATTTCATGTTCACCAGTGTTTATTTACTTAATAACTACTGGTATAATATCTTGCTATTATAAAACTAATTCTACTATCATCAAACACATATTTACTTCAAGTTTCAAGCAGAGAATGCATATATAACTAACACGAAGGACTCCTCTCCACTAGATTCACCAGCTATAATATTTTGGTCATGTTCCAATATCATAAATCGATCCCAGTGTTATGTAGTAGAGAAAAAATGACTTATATCCAGTTTACGTAAAGCTACGAGTGGTCGAAACCACACTTAAATCCCGGAATGAACTTACGAAGGTTTTTCCACTTAGGGTAGTTAATTGAATACGGACGTAGCCGCCCCGAAGGCGCTAAGACGGAAAACACTCTTACCTAAGAGGAAAAACCTTCGTAAGTACCTTCCTGAATCCGGCCCCTGAATGCCACTATAAAAACATATGTATACAATACAATACAGTACAATGCAATACAATTTTATTTAGGTAAGGTACATACATACAATAAATATTTACAAGGATTGTTTGACTTATAGGTAGAGCTAGTACATACAATGCCTAAAGCCACTATTGCGCAAAGCGTTTCGGGCATGATAAACTTAAATGACAAGCTTAATACTAATTGAGCATAATGAGTAGAATGAAAACAAGAAATGAAAACATAGATGAAAAAGCAGCACAAATACAATTATGTCGACAAACAGCGCTCTTTAAAGAAAAAAACAGACATTGGTTGACAATAGAAGGGTAAGGTAGGTTGCAGGGAATTTATTAGGTATAGCTTCGCTTTTAACTTAAACTGGTTGAGAGAGGTACAGTCTTTAACATGGTTGGGAAGGTCATTCCACATTCTGGGCCCCTTGATTTGTAGAGCATTTCTAGTTTGATTAAGTCGTACTCTAGGAATATCAAAACTGTATTTATTTCTGGTGTGATGCTCATGGGTTCTGATACAACCTTCTATGAAGCTTTTGAGATCAGGATTGGCATTACAGTTCAGCGTTTTATATATGTATAATACACATGAGAGAATGTGCAGTGACTTAATGTCTAACATATTCAGAGATTTAAGTAGGGGTACCGAGTGATGTCTGGGGCCAGAATTGGATATTGTCCTAATAGCAGCTTTGTGTTGAGTAATTAGAGGACGTAAGTGATTTTGGGTAGTAGAGCCCCAAGCACAAATACCATAGTTGAGATATGGATAGATAAGGGAGTAATAGAGAGTCACCAGGGCAGGGCGTGGTACATAATATCTGATCTTAGAAAGAATGCCCACAGTTTTTGAAACTTTTTTTGATATGTTTAGAATGTGTCCCTGGAAATTAAGCTTGTGGTCAATGAGAATGCCAAGGAATTTGCCATCTAATTTGTTACAAATTTGGGTATTGTTTATTTTGAGATTTATTTGATTAGAGGATTTATTGCCAAACAGAATATAGAAGGTTTTATCAATGTTAAGGGTGAGTTTGTTGGCAGTTAGCCACAGATGGACTTTATTTAGCTCAGTATTTACTGTGGCATTTAGAGCAAGGGGATCAGGACTGGAGTAAATGAAGGTTGTGTCGTCAGCAAACAGAATTGGTTTGAGGTGTTGGGAGGCATTTGGAAGGTCATTAATGTAGATGAGAAAGAGTATCTTCCCTTGAGCTTTATATATGTCTATGGTAACGTATTTAAAATGAAGCTTATATTTCTATCTTTCTTAAGACATAAAACATTTGCGTTTATTAACGAATTTATGTGAAATAAGCATAGTTCTGAGAGAGAGCTCTAGTTGCTCTGTCGATCAGTCTGAGCAGGGTTGGAGCTCGGCGATTATAAAAATACAAGTATCTTCGCTTTTTATTCAAATATCCCCATGGTAAAGTATTTAAAATGAAGCTTATATTTCTATCTTTCTTAAGACATAAAACTCTTACGTTTATTAAGGAATCTGCATGAAATAACCATTGACCTGAAATGAATATTGCGGGTTTCCAGCTCTAAGAGCCATTAAATATGCAACTTTTATACAACAACAAATATCTTCGGTTTTACTTTAAATATTGTCCTGGAAAAGTTTTGAGATATAGATCCTGTTTGCAACATGGGCAACCATTTTGGAAACGCCACACAAGGGTTGACCCGATTGATACATGGGTCAAATTCCATTAAGGTTCAGAACACATCCACTATGGGAGAGCTGTTTCCTTCAAAAAGTATAATCGTGTGGCATTATGTTTAAAGAAACAATTCCAAGTACATTATTTGATTAAAAAATATGAGAATAAATACAAGTGTGTTAATTTTAAATGACTAGATATAAACAAAATTAAGAGGTTGGAAAGATTATATGTGGAACCAGACCAAAACATTAGAACGCTCAGGTGATGAGAGAGTAAACAACCGCCGCCATTTTAGCAGGCCGGTGATGTCCAGCACGAGCATTAAGGGAAAACCTTGACACAAACTGCACCTATCATAAAGAAGAAGCACCACAATTGACCGCCAAGTGCTCACATCAAGTCTAACTCTAAGAAACAACACTCAAGCCTTGACGCTTCCCCCAACATCCGGGGGAGAAAACCTTCACACAAACTGCACCTGTCATAAAGAAGATGAAGACTCACCATTGTCCACAGTGTCCGAAGGTATTCACCTGGATACAAGACACTCCGTACATTGACAACATCGCACACTAATATTTTTACCACTTCGGACACCAGCTTTCGACGTTTCGCATATGTGTACGTGTTCCATATTAAAACGACAATATAATGCTATTAACAATTAAAACCTTCTATTTAACAGGCATATAGTTATTAAATGAAGTTTAGTGATGTAATAGACATAATCCGGAGTTGGTAAGGACGCCGCCCGCCAGCGTAAACACAACACACCCGAATGCCCACAAACACGATACAACGCACAAAACACAACACTTCTGTCAGTTTTTGGATAAACTCCTTTTATATTTATTATGTGAGAGTTATACATGTATAAAATGAAAACTATTATAGGTAAGCGCCAAATATTTAATATTAATCAATAAAAAAGAAGTCAGAAGCCACACGCCTGTCTGTACATGTCTTTTGTGTAAAAGTATTTTGGGCGCTCATGTACTTGTGCGCTAGCTGGCGTTCACAACTGTTCTCGCCTACAAGCATTAGAATTAAACAAACGAATTTATTTTTTCATTTATATACAAGAAGAGAAGGCTACCCTTGAGTCTGTAATATTCATCTGATCACTGGTCTCCCATTTGGTCCTCATTGCTTTATCTTACTATTATTGAATGTCAATAACCGTATTATGCAATTTCAATTTCTTCTATTTCTTTCTTTATTATGCACCCCATACCCATCCCGTGGGCGGTGGTGTAAAGGATTACAGAGGCACATAATCGGTTCAGGAACTGAACCCTCTAGTTCGTTTAGCTTAGCAAATAACAATGTTTGACGCTAGTTACAAAATTATATATATATATATATATATATATATATATATATATATATATATATATATATATATATATATATATATATATATATAATATAATATAAATATATATAATATATATATATATATATATAAATATATACGTATACATATATACATACACATACATATTTAATCACCTACACAAATACACACATCAATAATCTTTGTCACAGGTGATCAACAAGAGGCTCACAACAGTCACTATAAAAGGCACTTTACATCTATAGTAAGTCACACAGTTACTAGTATTGCTGCAAACCCACCCAACTGGGCGGCAGCTTTACCGTCATGTGCTCCACACCCACCCAACTGGGCGGCAGTTTTACAGTCATGTGCTCCACACCCACCCAACTGGGCGGCAGCTTTACAGTCATGTGCTCCACACCCACCCAACTGGGCAGCAGCTTTACAGTCATGTGCATGCATTACCTACAGTAAGCAAATTTTGGATACTTCGCTAAGATTTCGGGCAGCACATCATTATGAATGAAGTACTTACACATTTCATTATGCAACTTTAATAAAGTTGTCCATCAGCATTTTGTGGTGTTCAGCTACCCTTATCTTCCGTATGTTCCTCACATTACCAGTATACACAAACATTGACATGTAGGGATATAGACTCTCAGGTAAGTTAGTAATTTAAATGCACAGTAGCAGTCCTAGGCGTTCAATCCCCGACCGTCGTCCAAGTGGTTTGGCACCATTCCTCCCCATCCCATCCCCCAGTCTTGATAAGTCAGATATATTGTTTGTTAACACATTTCTCAACAATGAACAGTCAGTTTTATCAAGCTAACATATCCTAACACAACGAGTGAGAGTATTAACTGGTCTAATTATTTTATTAGACCAGTATATATTATTAGATTATACTGGTATAATTATATATATATATATAATTATACCAGTATAATCTAATAATATATACTGGTCTAATAAAATAATTAGACCAGTTAATACTCTCACTCGTTGTGTTAGGATATGTTAGCTTGATAAAACTGACTGTTCATTGTTGAGAAATGTGTTAACAAACAATATATCTGACATTATCAAGACTGTAGCTTGCTTAGCAAAAGGAACTTTTTTTAAATTTGGGTTCAGTTTAACTACCGCTCAATGGATGAGTAATTGGGGCATAATAAAGGCACTAAGCTGATAAAATGAAAGATGGGTAAACAACATTAGAGAGATAAACTCGAGAGACGTTTTCATGTTAACCCGAAATTATTTGAGGAGCAAGACGGACTGCGGGTCAGGCAATTGGTCTTCATGCTATCGTGATGGGGGATCAGCCATTACACGTGTTAATGACTCTTGTATAGTTGTGTAGTTAAGGACAACAGGGTAAAGGGGTAATGTGTATTGTGGTTGATTGTTCTACCTGGGAATCCTCCACTGTTTTATATCTTATGTATGTATGTATGTATGTATGTATGTATGTATGTATGTATGTATGTATGTATGTATGTATGTATGTATGTATGTATGTACTAACCTAGTTGTGGTTGCGGGGGTTGAACTTTGGCTCTTTGGTCCCGCCTCTCAACCGTCAATCAACTGATGTACAGATTCCTGAGCCTACTGGGCTCTGTCATATCTACATTTGAACCTGTATACGGAGTCAGCCTCCACCACATTACTGCCTAATGCATTCCATTTATTAACTACTCTGACACTGAAAAGTTCTTTCTATAATCTCCCTGGCTCATTTGGGTACTCAGCTTCCACCTGTGTCCCCTTGTGCGTGTACCACATGTGTTAAATAAATGTATGTATGTATGTATGTATGTATGTATGTATGTATGTATGTATGTATGTATGTATGTATGTATGTATGTAAGGAGAGAAAGAGATGAAGACCGAGACAGAGAAATAGATATAGACAGAGTCAGGGAGAGAATGTTAGACACAGAGACGGATAGATAAGGATATGCAAAATCAGTGAGAGAATGGCAGAGATAGAGCGAGGAAAGAGACAGAGATAGGCTGACACAGAGAATGGCAGAAACGAGGAGAGGCAGAGACAGAGGGACAGGGACAGACGGACAGGGCCAGAGGAGGGACGGGGGAACAGAGGGGGCAGTGGGACAGAGAGGGAGACAGGGACAGAGAGGGAGACAGGGACAGAGAAGGGGACAGGGACAGAGACAGAGGGACAGGGTCAGAGAGGGGGACCGGGGGACAGAAGGAGGAGAGGGGGGCAGGAGACCAAGAGAGAGGGGACAGAGGAGAGACAGGGGATAGGAAGAGTGGGCAGGGGGACAGAGGGAGGGACAGGGACAGACAGAGAAAGACAGGAACAGGGGGGCAGAAAGGGCGGACAGGGGGACAGAGAGAGGGACAGGGGGCAGAGACAGGGACAAGGGGGACAGAGATGGATAGGGGGACTGGAGGAAAGGGAGGGGGACAGATGAAGGACAGCAGACAGAAAGAGTGGGCAGGGGGACAGAGAGGTACAGGGGACAGAGAGAAGGACAGGGGGACAGAGATGGACAGGGGGACATAGAGGAACAGGGGGACAGAGAGTGACAGGGGGACAGAGAGAGGGACAATGGGATAGAGAGGGACAGGGGGACAGAGAGATGGAAAGGGGGGACAAGGGGACAGGGGGAAAGGGATCGGGGACAGAGGACAGAAAATGTGGGCAAGGGGACAAAGTGAGGGACAGGGGGACAAAGACGGACAGGGGGACAGGAGGAAAGGGCGGGAGATGTATGAGGGGGAATGTTTGCGAGAGATGGAGAAGGGGTATTTAGAACGGTAAGTTAGAGAAGGGACAACTAAGGCGCATCATTGAAAAGCAAAGCAAATGAGCATCATTGCAGTAGCAGGAGCCACGCACATCTTCAGCCTGCGTTGTTGAGACATTGTCAATTAAGCGGTGTCCAATAGCAGTATCTTCGGTATTTAAGCGATACCTTAAAAAATACTGGAATTATTGAAAGATATTAATCCAGATATTAATCCCCTTGTGCAACGCACACAAGAGGCAACAGCTTCTAGCTCTACAAGCGGCAATATAAAATAGAGAATAGGCGATTGTTTTCACTCATAGTGTAATATACCCACGGACCCACCCACCCGCTGAAGCCGGAAATACCAAGACATTACTTCCGTTTAAAATTCAGCCGGAATAATCCTCGGGTATGTGGAGGATGTGGGAGGCCTTTGATCAACCGCCGACCTCCTGCCCCGTCGACGGGGCCATCAGCCCTCAGTGTGCCCTCAGCCAAATTCATGTGAAACATGTATATGTGTGTGTATTAAATATTTTAATTTATTATTTCCAAGATTTAGCTGTTAGCTCTTGGACCCCGCCTTTCTAAGCGTCGGTTGTCTAATGTACCGACTCTCGGCCTCTTTTCCTCCATTATATCTAAACAACATATATTTTTATCTAACACACACACACATCTCCAGGATGCAGCCTTTAGCAGCTTTCTGACTTCCAGGTTCCTATTTACTGCAAGGTGAATAGAGGCATTAGTGTGTGTATGTTTGTGTCTGTGTGTGTGTACTCACCTAGTTGTGCTTGCGGGGGTTGAGCTCTGGCTCTTTGGTCCCGCCTCTCAACTGTCAATCAACAGGTGTACAGGTTCCTGAGCCTATTGGGCTCTATCATATCTACACTTGAAACTGTGTATGGAGTCAGCCTCCACCACATTGCTTCCTAATGCATTCCATTTGTCAACCACTCTGACATTAAAAAAGTTCTTTCTAATATCTCTGTGGCTCATTTGGGCACTCAGTTTCCACCTGTGTCCCCTAGTGCGTGTGCCCCTTGTGTTAAACAGCCTGTCTTTATCAACCCTGTCAATTCCCTTGAGGATCTTGAATGTGGTAATCAACCAGGTAATCAACCAGGTAACTGGTGATCATGTCCCCCCTGACTCTTCTGTCTTCCAACGAAGTAAGGTTTAATTCCCGTAGTCTTTCCTCGTAGCTCATACCACTCAGCTCGGGTACTAGTCTGGTGGCAAACCTTTGAACCTTTTCCATTTTAGTCTTATGCTTGACTCGATATAGACTCCATGCTGGTGCCGCATACTCCAGGATTGGTCTGACATATGTGGTATATAATGTTCTGAAAGATTCCTTACACAAGTTTCTAAAGGCCGTTCTTATGTTAGCCAACCTGGCATATGCTGCTGCTGTTATCCTCTTGATATGAGCATCAGGGGACAGGTCTGGCGTGATGTACGTGTGTACGTGTGTGTGTGTATGTGTGTGTTTGTGTGTATACTCACCTAGTTGTGGTTGCGGGGGTTGAGCTCTGGCTCTTTGGTCCCACCTCTCAACTGGCAATCAACTGATGTACAGAATCCTGAGCCTTCTGGGCTCTATCATATCTGCATTTGAAACTGTGTATGGAGTCAGCCTCCACCACATCACTGCCTAATGCATTCCATCTATTAACTACTCTGACACTGAAAAAGTTCTTTCTAACATCCCAGTGGCTCATTTGGGTACTAAGTTTCCACCTGTGTCCCCTTGTTCGCCTACCACCCGTGTTAAACAGTTTATCTTTATGTACCCTATCAATTGCTCTGAGAATTTTGTAGGTAGTGATCATGTCTCCCCTTACTCTTCTGTCTTCCAGTGTCATGAGGTGCATTTCTCGCAGCCTGTCCTCGTAACTCATGCCTCTTAGTCCTGGGACAAGCCTATTGGCATACCGCTAAACTTTTTTCAAGCTTCGTCTTGTGCTTGACAAGGTGTGTGTGTGTGTGTGTGTGTGTACGTGTGTAACACACACGTACTTATGTGGTACGTATGTACCACATAAGTACGTGTGAGGCGTTTGCTGAATTAGAAAAGTCGGCTAGCAGTCCACCCTTAACGACACAATTAACTCATTACATAAAATATACGTGGCTGTGCAACAGTGTGTGGGAAGTGGGGAACTGGTGTGCATTTAGACGACTGGTGAAGACCAACAATGACGTAGAAGGATGGCACCTGCGTCTGAATCAAAGGGCAGTGAGGGACAACTTGGCTTTATATATTTTAATCCCCTTACTGTACCGTGAGGCGTCCCTGGTAACCTTGCAATACCAACTGGTTTCTGATCAAAAGCTAAAGTCCAGTCGCCGCAAGGGCAATAAAGAGAAACAGGAACATTTGTGGAAGCTTTGGGACCGTTACGAGGAAAAACAGATAAGCACCTCACAGTTCCTCAAGGAATGTTCGCGTTTTATCCCAGGAAGTGCCTGAACTAGAATTAGAAAACAGCAGTCTGTTTACTGGTTGTTATTTAACTTAAGTTAGTTGTAAATGATAATGTAAAAATAGCCACTGAGAACTGATGAGTTGCCCAAGACTTTTGCTCGTAAAAAGGGAATTGATTACAAACTTGGACTGCCTTTGAGCAGCCTGAGGGCAGCAATATCCCAGGAACATCAACTAAATTTCGGAGACTTGAGGCAAAGTGAAATTCACACCAGTTACTCCATCTATCATCATTCTATTATGCAGGAAGAACCGCACGTCTATGGGTCATCCAATAATGTTAGCAGACTTCTAGATGTTACCACTGCTAGGCTTAGGCTCGGCTACAAGTACCTCTGGGAGTTTGTAACATCTGCTGATGTAGATTTGACTAAATGTAAACTCTGTCAGCAGAACTGTTCGCATACTTTGCGTCATTATATAATGGAATGTGAAAAAATCGCGGAATTTACAGATAACACCATCAATAGTGTCCAAGAAATGTGTAAGTACTTCATTCATAATGATGTGCTGCTCGAAATCTTAGCGAAGTATCCAAAATTTGCTTACTGTAGGTAATGCATGCACATGACTGTAAAGCTGCCGCCCAGTTGGGTGGGTGTGCAGCAAGACTAGTAACTGTGTGACTCACCATAGATGTAAAGTGCCTTGTATAGTGACTGTTGTGAGCCTCTTGTTGATCACTTGTGACACAAAGATTATTGATGGGTGTATTTGTGTAGGTGATTAGATATGTATGTGTATGTATATACGTATATATATATATATATATATATATATATATATATATATATATATATATATATATATATATATATATATATATATATATATAACTGAAAACTCACACCCCAGAAGTGACTCGAACCCATACTCCCACAACTGGTATGTACAGGGACGCCTTAATCCGCTTGACCATCACGACCGGACATAAGGAAGTGATAGCCGAGGCTATATGAACCACTTCCCCGCCGGCACTCGGATGGTAATCTTGGGCATAGCATTTTATCAAATCACCTCATTCTTTGGGGCACACGTGAGGAACACAAATGCAAACAAGCCTGAATGGTCCCCAGGACTATATACAACTGAAAACTCACACCCCAGAAGTGACTCGAACCCATACTCCCACAACTGGTATGTACAGGGACGCCTTAATCCGCTTGACCATCACGACCGGACATAAGGAAGTGATAGCCGAGGCTATATGAACCACTTCCCCGCCGGCACTCGGATGGTAATCTTGGGCATAGCATTTTATCAAATCACCTCATTCTTTGGGGCACACGTGAGGAACACAAATGCAAACAAGCCTGAATGGTCCCCAGGACTATATACAACTGAAAACTCACACCCCAGAAGTGACTCGAACCCATACTCCCACAACTGGTATGTACAGGGACGCCTTAATCCGCTTGACCATCACGACCGGACATAAGGAAGTGATAGCCGAGGCTATATGAACCACTTCCCCGCCGGCACTCGGATGGTAATCTTGGGCATAGCATTTTATCAAATCACCTCATTCTTTGGGGCACACGTGAGGAACACAAATGCAAACAAGCCTGAATGGTCCCCAGGACTATATACAACTGAAAACTCACACCCCAGAAGTGACTCGAACCCATACTCCCACAACTGGTATGTACAGGGACGCCTTAATCCGCTTGACCATCACGACCGGACATAAGGAAGTGATAGCCGAGGCTATATGAACCACTTCCCCGCCGGCACTCGGATGGTAATCTTGGGCATAGCATTTTATCAAATCACCTCATTCTTTGGGGCACACGTGAGGAACACAAATGCAAACAAGCCTGAATGGTCCCCAGGACTATATACAACTGAAAACTCACACCCCAGAAGTGACTCGAACCCATACTCCCCTGTACCCTGTACATACCAGTTGTGGGAGTATGGGTTCGAGTCACTTCTGGGGTGTGAGTTTTCAGTTGTATATAGTCCTGGGGACCATTCAGGCTTGTTTGCATTTGTGTTCCTCACGTGTGCCCCAAAGAATGAGGTGATTTGATAAAATGCTATGCCCAAGATTACCATCCGAGTGCCGGCGGGGAAGTGGTTCATATAGCCTCGGCTATCACTTCCTTATGTCCGGTCGTGATGGTCAAGCGGATTAAGGCGTCCCTGTACATACCAGTTGTGGGAGTATGGGTTCGAGTCACTTCTGGGGTGTGAGTTTTCAGTTGTATATAGTCCTGGGGACCATTCAGGCTTGTTTGCATTTGTGTTCCTCACGTGTGCCCCAAAGAATGAGGTGATTTGATAAAATGCTATGCCCAAGATTACCATCCGAGTGCCGGCGGGGAAGTGGTTCATATAGCCTCGGCTATCACTTCCTTATGTCCGGTCGTGATGGTCAAGCGGATTAAGGCGTCCCTGTACATACCAGTTGTGGGAGTATGGGTTCGAGTCACTTCTGGGGTGTGAGTTTTCAGTTGTATATAGTCCTGGGGACCATTCAGGCTTGTTTGCATATATATATATATATATATATATATATATATGTACATGTATGTATGAGAGTGTGTACATGTATATATAATATTAATAATTTTGTAACTAGCGTCACAAATTGTTATTTGCTTAGCTAAACGAACTAGCGGGTTCAGTTCCTGAACCGATTATGTGGCTCTGTAATCCTTTACACCACCGCCCACGGGATGAGTATGGGGTGCATAATAAAGAAAGAAATTGAATTGAATTGGTCTGATTAAGACTTTATGACCATGTAATCTATGTTTTGCTCCACTACTTACTGGTTGAGTATGGGGTGCATAACAAATAATAGCCTCCTTCGGGGGCGCCTTGTTTCTAAACGTGTTAGTCTTAAATTCTTTAATCTCAAATCTTGCTACAATGTACCTCTTAATATATGTTATGTACTCTCGCAACCCAATGTACCTTCTTGTATATAAATAAATAGATTTCAACTGTAAGGGGATATGGTTTGCACCTTGTTATTCTAATAATGGATAAATAATTCTAATAATGGAAGCGCTAATTATATGAACAAGTGCCATGTATTTATTCAGACGAGAACAACAGCGAACACAAACCAGCGCATATACGAACGGAATGGTTTGTATGTACAAACTTCTCAGTGAACGAAGTTGTTTCTAGCCCGGTATCCGAAATTGCAGTATACGACTTGACCAGTCCCCATTCAGACACTCCGTACATTGACAACATCGCACACTAATATTTTTACCACTTCGGACACCAGCTTTCGACGTTTCGCATATGTGTACGTGTTCCATATTAAAACGACAATATAATGCTATTAACAATTAAAACCTTCTATTTAACAGGCATATAGTTATTAAATGAAGTTTAGTGATGTAATAGACATAATCCGGAGTTGGTAAGGACGCCGCCCGCCAGCGTAAACACAACACACCCGAATGCCCACAAACACGATACAACGCACAAAACACAACACTTCTGTCAGTTTTTGGATAAACTCCTTTTATATTTATTATGTGAGAGTTATACATGTATAAAATGAAAACTATTATAGGTAAGCGCCAAATATTTAATATTTATCAATAAAAAAGAAGTCAGAAGCCACACGCCTGTCTGTACATGTCTTTTGTGTAAAAGTATTTTGGGCGCTCATGTACTTGTGCGCTAGCTGGCGTTCACAACTGTTCTCGCCTACAAGCATTAGAATTAAACAAACGAATTTATTTTTTCATTTATATACAAGAAGAGAAGGCTACCCTTGAGTCTGTAATATTCATCTGATCACTGGTCTCCCATTTGGTCCTCATTGCTTTATCTTACTATTATTGAATGTCAATAACCGTATTATCCTGTCCTTCACATGTGAAGACTCACATGTTAGTGCATTCAGGTGACAAACCTCACGAGTGTCCAGATTGTGGTAAGAGATTCAGTCAGCGTGGAAATATGAAGACTCATATGTTAGTGCATTCAGGTGACAAACCACATGCGTGTTCAGAGTGTGGGAAGAGATTCAGTATTCCTGGAAATATGAAGAATCACATGTTAGTGCATTCAGGAGACAAACCTTATGAGTGTTCAGAATGTGGAAAGAGATTTAGTCGTCTTGGAGATATGAAGACTCACATGCTAGTGCATTCAGAAGATAAACCTCATGAGTGTCCAGAGTGTGGGAAGAGATTCAGTCGGCATGGACATATGAAGACTCACCGGATGGTGCATTCGGATGAGAGACCTTTTCAATGTGCCGAGTGTGGCAAAAAATTTAGATTACGTGGAATTATAATAGAGCACATGTTAGTGCATTCAGGAGATAAACCTCATGAGTGTCCAGAGTGTGGGAAGAGATTCAGTCGTGTTGGAAATATGAAGTCTCACATGTTAGTGCATTCAGGTGATAAGCCTCACGAGTGTCCAAAGTGTGGGAAGAAATTCAGTCGTCTTGGACATATGAAGAGGCACAAGATGATACATGCAGATGATGGGCTAAACAATTTGAGTGTTTAAGAAAATTAAGAGAATGTTGAAGGATAATGAGGCACATAATGGTATATTCACTTACTTTTAATCTAACAGTGTGCTATCACAATGTCGGTTGGATGTTCGTCAAAGGTAATTATATTTTGTTTGAGAAAAACACTTCACCATTAAAGGTAAAGATCTGAAGATATTTATTATATTGTTTTTTATGAAATTCAGATGCTCCTCATAGACCAAGCAAGAACTAGAGAAGCTTCACTGTAGGAAAACTAAAAATTACTGATAAGTATAGAAATATCTCTTTAATTTAGCAAAGATAAAACAAAGCTCTAAATGTTTTTCTAAATATTTATGTAAATAATGATGTGCTTAATGTTTTTGTTCTCTGTGGAAATTTATTTAAAATGTAATATACTCTGTAGCTTAGTTATGGACATTTTTGTTGTAATATTATTTAGCATTGGAGCTCGTGAAACAGACAGTCGTACGTAAGATGAGACCATTTCATTGGTAGGGAAATGTATGTTAATCAAGTAATTTTCACATCAGATTCATATGCAAACTGATGTCCATTTTTTATTTTTTGTTTAGGCCTATTTATGAGTTCTACTCTTGATTATAAATATATGACTGAAGAGTTTATTGAAGGGAGACTGGTATTTATAACTGTTAGTCAAGTTAATATGAAATTTGAATTTATATTACTCTTAGAAAATTATATCACTCTAAATTTACCAGAAATTTATATTACTCTAGCCTAACTTTATCAATTATACTGTAATTGTCTGGGAATAATATTTTACCCAATTTACCAGAGGGCCACTAAGCCTAGTGGCCTCGATGAGAACAGAAAGCCGGCGGCTTGTTGAAGGTTTTCCCCCTATTTACTTGATAATCTTTTCCAGATATATTTTGAAATTCAGCACAGTTTTGGCAGTTATGACTTCGGCGGGTAGGCAGTTCCATCGATCAATAACCCTGTTGGTGAGAAAGCCTGATTCGAAGTTATATTGGCCTGATTGATAATTATATTAGCCTGACTGGCATAATCCTCTGTCAATTATATTATCCAAACTGGCAATTATATTAAGATGATTGTAAATTACATAAGCCTGACTGGGAATTAGATTAGCATGACTGTCAATTGCATCAGAGATATTTATTTATGTTGTGGTGCTCATGGGTTATATTACATCTATCATTGAAGAGTTGAAGATCAGAATTAGCATTTAGGAACAAGGTTTTGTGCATTTAAATAGCGCAAGAGAATGTTTAGAGAGAGTGTATATTTAGCAAGTTTAGGGATTTAAACAGAGAGGCTGTGTTGTTTTATAGTTCTGATTGCAGATTTTTGATGGGTGATGATGATGGGCTTCAGGTAATTTGCAGTGGATGAATGAACCCCCATGCACAGATACTATACGTTGAGATACCAACCCTAACTTACAAAAAAGCTTCTACATTTTTAGCTCCAGCCATTGCATTGCTCTACAACAAATCATTTGAACTCCAAACCTTTCCTGATATTCTAAAAAAAAAAAAAAAAAAAGAGTAACCTTAGTCCATAAAAGTGGCAATCTCACTTCTTAAGTCAACAAATATAGACAAATATCAATTCTGTTGATTTTGTCTAAAATATTTTAGAGTTAAAAGCAGCCTTTCTCCTATTTAGCAAAACAAAATATACTTAGTTCTTGCCATAATGGCTTCAGGCCCAGAATAGAACCATTCATGCACTGATTAGTATGATTAACTTAACATATGCAGCTCATGAAAAAATAAGTACCCTATTCATTTATTTGTTGACCTACATAAGACTTTTTGACACTGTTAACACATTAACCTTCTTAAATTACAACATTGTGGAGTAAGAGGTCACTCCTTCCAATACCTACAATCTTTCCTCAGTAACAGGTTCCAGTACGTCTCTGTGAAGGATTCCAATTCTCCCACTTGACCCATTAACACTGCTGTTCCACTGGGCAGTATTCTTTGCCCTCTCGTCTTTCTCATCTCCCCCGCACTTTCCAGCCTGTTGCTATCATGAGGGGGGCTTAGTTGGCAGATGCTAGAGTGTGATGCTCCAGTGTCCTGTGTTTTTTCTGGGGGGGGGGGGGGGAGCCCCGTCGGCTCCCCGGAGCTTTACCAGGCTGATATGCTAATGTCAGACTTTGGCATCAGTCATGTGTATGGAGTTCTAGGGCCTACCGGGGACCACGGCCAGAACCTGGCCTCCTCAGAGAGGCAAGGGGAGCAATGGCCTATAGAAACCCCCGTGTGGTTGGAAGCATTCTATGTCTGCTATCAACCGGGTCAAGCATCCAGAAAGGTAAGCATTCCAAAACAAACCCCTATTCTGGTGAAAATTGCTACCTAAAGCCGAACTAGTGGATAGAACTCCTCAACAGAAAAACAAGCAAACTAGTATGACGTCATACGTCACGGCGCCGCTGTCTGCGCAGCTCCTCCCTCCCCGGGAGGGGGAAGGGGGAGCCCCAGACCTCCCACGCCAGCTATCCACCCATTAGTTCTTTGGCTGATGCTATAGGCACCGGTTATGTGCTCCGGCTTCCAGTGGTTGTTTCAGCACTGTACCTAGAGTGTGGTGTCTGTTTTCTAGGTGGTGCATGAGCAGGGAGTGATTCTCCAGTACTTGGGCTGCATGCGCCTAGGGTTCCCTTCCCTAGGTGCCCTGTAAGTACTGCCCATGGGGCTTGGGGCCACCTTCCACAAGTTCCTTGGGTCCTGCCCCTGATAGGCGGTTTACTGCTTGGTTTTCGGCCGCTCTTTGTGTTATCTTGTTACCTTGAGGTGCTTCTGGGGCTTAGCGTCCCCGCAGCCCGGTCGTCGACCAGGCCTCCTGGTTGCTGGACTGATCAATCAGGCTGTTTGACGCGGCTGCTCGCAGCCTGACGTATGAGTCACAGCCTGGTTGATCAGGTATCCTTTGGAGGTGGATACCTGACCTGGTGTGCTCGGGTGTTCTGTCTCCCTTGTTCGCCTTAGAGTAAGGGGCCGTTTTTGCACTGGTGGGGCGCAGGGTACTGTGTAGCTTGTCTTTACCAATCATGGCGGCCGGCTCTGTTCTGCATGGGTACGCTGTCCCTTTGCGGGGTTTTCTTTTTCTTTTTGTTTATCTACCTGGTGGGGGGGGGGGGGGGGTCTGCCTTCGTTCTTGCCCCTTGTGTCCCTTGTTTTTTGAGTATTTTCTGGTGGTACCCCCTGCTAGGTCCCCGTGAGTGTACATGTCCCAGGGGTTCAGCTCTTAGAAAGTTGTTTGGTAGCTTTGGGTGCTGGTTAGCAGTACCCTGCCTGGGATTACCTGAGCGCGAGTCCTCTTATAGTAAATGCTCGAGACCCTGGGAAACCCCTGGGGGTGTGTGGGTCTAATGGATGTGACCCCAGAGTCCCCCCCTCACTTCCAGTGAGTTTGAGGGTTGCTCTCACCCTTTGTCTCTGGGTGACTCTCTGTTTTGCCTCCGTCTGCTGCCTGTGGGGTCGGTGACACCTTCGACCCGGAGTCCTGCGAGTTTGGTTGCTCGTTGTGGCTCGGTTACCCGGTTGTGCTGATTAAGCGGGTGCGGGCAGCAGGGGCGTTGCACTTTGAGCCTTGGTGGTGGCAACGTTCTCGTGGTTTACTCCCCGGGAGCCCCGGGGCTGCCCCGTTTTGGTTCGTGTTGGGACTTGGGGGTGTTGGTTGCTTCGGTTCCATCCACGCCCCCTTGTCTTTCCCTTGGATCCCCCTTCCTGCCTTCATCCGGTTCATTACCGTCTGTAGGTTCGGGGCGGGGTTTTGATGGTGTTGAGACTCTGGCAGTCTCGGGGAATTCCCCTTCCGGGGTAGTGACGGGGGCATTTCAGCCTGTTCCTCCAGCCGTGTTGTATGAGTCTGCCAGTGGGCTCCCTTCCTTAGTGTTTTCATGGCTGCCCCGGTTTTCTGGTATGGCTGGGGCTTTGGGGGAACGGCTTGGCCCCGAGGCCTGTCGTGTAGGTTCTCGGGGCTGGGGAGAGGCTGACTTGGGGGGCCTTGGTCCCGTTGAACCCCGTGGGGGTTTTATCCCCCTCTAGGTGGGGCTTGTGGTTATGCGGAGTGGGGTCTTTCCTCCCCACTCGCCGTACATGCTGTTGGGCGTCGGCCCCTCCCCGGGCTCGGTTCCTTGGCCTTTGAGTTGGTTGGTTCCATCCTGTGGGTGGATGTTTCCTCCCACCCTTTTTTAGGATGGTGTTTTCGTCATGTTTCCCCGTTCTTGGGGTTCTACGTGACTTCTGGTCTCGGGTGCGCCTTTGTGTGCCTTTGGGACTAGTGTTGGCTTCTGTGTTCTCGAGGGTTCAGGAAGCTTTTCGCTACTTCCCGCATTATTGGAACGTCTGTCGGCTCCTCGTCCTTGTCACCGTTTTGGGCTACTTGTGGCCCGGTTGGGCTACTTGTGGCCCGGTTGGGCTACTTGTGGGCTGGTTGGGCTACTTGTAGCCCTGTTGAGCTACTTGTAGCCTTGATGGACTGCTTGTGGCCCGGTTGGGTTCCTTTTTGGGCTCTGTCTTCGCTTTGTTGGCTGGTTTTATTGTTCCTGCTTCCTCTTTTGGCTACTTTTCTAGTGCAGTAGTCCTGGTTGGCACCTTGCCGCAGAGAGGGTTGTGCAGTTCGGCCAACGTGTCATGCGCCGTGGTTTGTTTTGGTCTGGGCGGTGTGTTTCAGTGCTGGTGTTTTGTGCCCTTTTTTGCTCAAGTGCTACGCCTCTCGCTCTTCTCCCTGGCTGCGGTATGTGCCCCTTCGCTCCAGGGGTGTCCTGGTTCCCAGTTGTGGGGAGGACGCCGCAGTTTTCCCCTGTCATGGGTGTGGGCCGCTTCCTTCGCCTCTACCCTGCTCTCCTGCGGGTCCGGCCGGGTCCGGCTCTGGCGGTGCTCCCAGGTTCTTCTAGGCGCGGTTGAGTCGTGTCACGTTCGTGCCACCGTTCGCCAGGTGAGTTTCTGCGGTCTGGCGTCTTTTGGCCGGGTGCTGGATGCGGTGTTGTTTATATACCTGTCTTTATTTAGGTATATTTTTGTACGACTGAGACCGTTCACAAACCAGTGACTGTCCCTTTTTCAACCCTTCCTGTCCCCCTTATGTGCATGTCCAACCCATGCTAGAGTCATTCAGGGGACCCACCTTTTTTCATGTTATGAGGTGTGGGGGTTGTGGGGTTGGTTCTGTACTCACCTGCTAAGGCTCCTGGCTGTGCTTGCAGGGTTTGAGCTCTGGCTCTAGGGTCCCGCCTATCTGGTAGAACTTGCGGGATAGTACCAGTGGAGTGCAGTGGTGCTATAGGCACAATTGGGGAACACTGTATAACCATCAGAGGTCTTCAGTTGTTACACGACCTACTTGCGAGCATAAGCCTTATTGCTGGTACGTCCGTGGACTTCCAGGGCACACTAGCCTGTTTTTGAATAGAAATTCCGGCCCATCCTGTTTGAAGGGGGTATGTGGGCCTGCGGGCCGCTCCTAGCAGCTGCCTGGTGGGCCACCCTCTGGCCGGTCTAGCCTGGCCTCGGTCCGGGCTTGGGGTGTAAATGTGCTCCCAGTACCCCATCCAGCAGGTATCGAGCGGGGTTTCTCCGCCGTAGGTCGTCTGGTGTGCAGGTTTCTGGGCCTGCTGGGTTTTGTCATGTCTCTGTTGGCCCTGTCTGGGGTCTGCCTGCTCCGTTCTCTGCCTTTGCAGAAGCTAGTTGCTATTTACATGTTGCATGTTGCTGTGGTGCCTGTTGCTGCTACTGCACGTGTGCATTGGTACCGTGTTTCGCGGATGTGTCCTTGTTCCTGTGTCCAGTTGTGGTGTGGCACTTTGCTGCTGTTTTGTGCCTGGGGTTTGCATATGGGGGTTTGCTTGTGGTTTTTCGTGGTCTTCGGGTACCTGGTTTGGCCCTCTCATGTGCGTGGGGGTTTTCTGTCGCTGCCTGATTGTTCCTGGTTGTTTTCCTAGGGTTTTTGTGCTTCTGCTCTTTCATCCTGCCTCATGTGCAGTAGGGGTGTTCTGCGTGTTCCATGGCTTCTTGGGCGTTTTTCAGCCTGTGTCCTGTGGTGTGCTTCTTTGTCTCGGTCTACTCCCTGGAAACACAAACCGAAACTGTCTCTATTTTCCGCTTGTTACAACTTGTAATAAAGTTGTTACATCTTGGCTTAACGTGTTTATGACGTATTAGAACGTTGTTACAACTTGCTATATTGGTTGCTATAACTAGTTAGGAGGTGTTAGTTAAGCGGCCCCTAGTTACTAGTTAAGCAGCCCCTCCAAGCCCAGGAAAAGGCTCCGCCTTTTCCTGGGCTTGGAGGGGCCGCTTACGTTCTGCCTCACGGTCTCGCCTCCGGTTGGTGGTCAGGTGGCTTCGTGGTAGGTGTCCCACCTGCGTGCTTCTCTTCGTGGCAGTATGGGGTATTTTGGCGGTCCTTCCTTTTCATGTCCCTTCTTAGGTGGTTACTCTTGTTAGCGTCGGCTTGGTTTTCTGGTGGGGGTTGGGGGCCGTCGTCTTGCCACATACTGTCGCTTCTTTTCATGCGGCGCTGGCGGAGCCGCTTCGGCTTGCTTTCGGTCTTGGTGTTTCTTCTGCACCGTTAGTAAGCTGTCTCGTGCGTCGTTTCACCTCCGGCCTGTTCGTGCGCCGCTTGCACCATCCTGGTCTCTGGTCAGCGTGCTCTGTCTTCTCCTCGGTTGGTACCTGCTTGATACCTGCTTGATGGGGTTCTGGGAGTTCTTCTACTCCCCAAGCCCGGCCCGAGGCCAGGCTCGACTTGTGAGAGATTGGTCCACCAGGCTGTTGCTTGGAGCGACCCGCAGGGCCACATACCCACCACAGCCCGGCTGGTCCGGAACTTCTCTTAGAAAACAGTCCAGTTTTCTCTTGAAGATGTCCACGGTTGTTCCGGCAATATTTCTTATAGTCGCTGGTAGTGCCCCTTCGGTTCCGGTGTGTTTTTTCGTCAGCTCTTTTTCCTTTTGGCATTTGCCTCTGGGGGTAGGGTTGCTGAGTTTTCTTGCTCCTTCGGTTTTAGCATTTTGGTTGTTCAGTGGCAGCAGTCTCCATCTTTTCTGGCGCGGGGTGGGGCTGCTGCGTTCTGGAGGGGTCCATGGTTTGTTGGTGCTTCGTTGGTCGGGCCGGGGGGTGTCGTGTTTTGTGTTCAGTGGCAGCCCTCCGCTGTTGTTTGCGTGCCACGGCCGTTTTGCGTTGATCCGGTTCTGTTCTTCCCGGTTCGCGGGTGCTGGTGTCCCGGGTTGTCAGCCGTGTTCTTGTGGCTAAGCTGCCTGTGTTCTTCCCTCATGCCCGTGGCGTTTGTGGCTTCGCTGCTCTCACTGCCCTCTGGGCGACGTGTCCTTGCGGTCTTTCGGGCATGGATTTTTGGTGTTCATATGGGGGCCTTGCTGCTCGTTGTTCTCGTGTTGTTCCCGGGACTTTTCGGGGCTGTGGCACCTTGGGTTGGCGTTTGCTGCCGGTTGTCTCGCTTCCGTGGTGGGTGCGTGGTGTCCGCCTCCTGGTTCCGTCCCTTTGACCTTCCTCTGTGGGTAGTTAGCTCCAGGGAGCTGCCGGGCCTTCCCCAGAAAACCAGCGTTGAATGTAATGAAACGCCATTTTCTGGGTGAGACCCGGAGGCTCCCGGCAACCCTCTTTCCCTCCGGTCGGCGGTTTTTCGCGTGTTTTGACATCCAGCCTCAAAACTGATGGGTGGATAGCCGGCGTGAGAGGTCTGGGGCTCCCCCTTCCCCTTCCCAGGGAGGGGGAAGCTGCGCAGACAGCGGCGCGGTGACGTATGACATCATACTAGTTTGCTTGTTTTTCTGTTGAGGAGTTCTATCCACTAGTTCGGCTTTAGGTAGCAATTTTCACCAGAATAGGGGTTTGTTTTAGAATGCTTACCTTTCTGGATGCTTGACCCGGTCGATGGCAGACATAGAACGCTTCCAACCACACGGGGGTTTCTATAGGCCATTGCTCCCCTTGCCTCTCTGAGGGGGCCAGGTTCTGTCCGTGGTCCCCGGTAGGCCCTAGAACTCCATACACATGACTGATGCCAAAGTCTGACATTAGCATATCAGCCTGGTAAAGCTCCGGGGTGCCTCCGGGTCTCACCCAGAAAGTGGCGTTTCATTACATTCAACACTGGTTTTTTGAAGCCTTATGCTCCTGTTGCTATCTTCACTAATTGTGCTGAATGCTTTTTCCTATTAAGTTTAATTTTTGCTTCCCAATTCTCCCTTTTAATTGCAATTTCCTGGCGACTTTTGCTATTCTTGATTTTTCTTCCAGATGTCTTCTTCTGTTTTGACACTGGGTGTTTGGGGAGGCACACTCTCTCACCCATAAAACAGTGATACCCGGCATTGTCGAGCAAGGGGTCACTTTTATTGTCAATCTTTTCCTTCATTGCTGAGCTCAATCTTGACGGGCTAATGGTTCTTAAGGTCGCGATAGTAGGGCGTGTATTTCTACGATGCACCCCTGGGGGGCCCCCATCATGTCGGGTGTCCTATCCTCCAATTGTGGCTCCATTGTGTGAATGGGGGCTTGTTTGCTGATGAAATGTTTACCTGTTCATTTACATGCTGATATCTGACCCTCTTTAGCTTCTCAGACATGGGGTGGGAGACCAGGCCCCCAAGTCGGACTACGATGGAAAGCTGGGCTCTGTAGCTCCCACTACATTGGTCCCAGACCAAGTAGGTCCTGACTCTCCCTGCTTGATGGGGTTCTGGGAGTTCTTTTACTCCCCAAGACTGGTCAGTGGCCAGGCTTGACTTTTGAGAACTTGGTCCACTAGGTCCCGACTAGGGAGCCGGTGGCTGAGCAGACAGAACACTGGACGCGTGATCCTGTGGTCCCAGGTTCGATCCTGGGCGCTGGCGAGAAACAATGGGCATTGTTTCTTTCACCCTGATGTCCCTGTTACCTAGCAGTAAATAGGTACCTGGGAGTTAGTCAGCTGTCACAGGCTGCTTCCTGGGGGTAGAGGCCTGGTCGAGGACCGAGCCGCAGGAACACTTGACAGCCCCGAAATCATCTCAAGATAACCTAACCCCTCTCTGCTCCGCTCCCACCTCTGTAGCAGGGTTGAGCCCCAAGCCCCCAGTGAGACCCTCTCATCACATGGAGTGGCTTCATCTCTCATTGTAACAACTGCGCCTTTTATCTCTCCCCCCCCCCCTCTTACTACGGGGTGCTCGGTGCTGTCCCCTCCGCAGTCACACTTGCACAATTCCTTCTGGTTCTAATACGTTCCAAGCTTTGTTTGATCCTGCTACATGGACTAAGTATTTTGATCTTAGTCATGTTGATTCTACTCATCCTGATGATTTATTCATCCATAAACACCTAGTTGATTCGGTGGATACGTTTGTCATTTTTAACCCCACTTGTACTGGTACACGTGTCGTTGCAGCCTCTTTTTGGGAAGCAGCTGTCCGTTTAGCCTTGTTGTCCTGCATTGGCAAGACCCCTGGTTGAGATCTCCAAAAATGCCTGGTTAAATGCCAGGATTGGCACAGTTATTCTCCCCCACCATATAGCAACTGGTGATAGGGAACTAAAAGACTGCCATAAAGGATATTAAATCTATCCTAGAGGCCCAAAACCATTCTATCCTCCAGACTGATATGTTACTTGAACCCCCTCGTGGTCGTCATGGCCAGTCTCTTTGCGTAATGATCACTTTTGATAGTAGGTCCCTTCAGTAATTCTTGCCGGTGCCAGATGCTCCATTTAGGACTGCATCTGCTCTCTTTGCCTCTACAATAGGTGCTGGAAATTTGGGCATGGTTCCTTCAAATGCACAAGTGCCGTGTCTCTATGCCCCGTGTGTGGATAATCAGGCATTCTAAGACAGCTTTTTTTCCCAAGCGTCACTGCATCAATTGCAGTGACGCCCACCCTACCTTCTCCCACACATTTGTGCACTACAAATTTAAGGAAGCCATCCTCAATTTGAAACATCAGAATCATTTATCTTTTCCGGAGCCGAAACGCCAAGTACGCCATTTTCCATCTTTCTCTGGCATGTCTTATGCTTGTGTTTTGTGTTCAACGTCTCGCCCTCTCCCACTTTCTCAGTTTCGCAACCGTTTCCAGATCTTGAACGCGGGACACCTACACCACCACCACCACCACTTCACCTGCTCTTTTAAATTTTTGGCCAGAGGGTCTTCCTCCTGGTTCTCTGTTTGGTGTCTCCTTCCTTCCCTTCCCAATCTTCCCTGTCTCCTGTGCCCTCTTTTCCTGCTTGCCCCAATTCTTCTCATCCTTCCCTTCTGTCTTTTGGCCCTCCACACCGCCTGTCTATCCAGGTCGTTTTCCATCCTCCCAGCAATCTTCATGTTGACTGCTCCTGTTCTCCTTCTCCTGTTGAGATTGTAGAGGCTGTCACCCAATATGATGGTGCTGACACTCATGTCTGTCAAAAATTAGCTTGGCTCCTCATCTTCTTCCTCCCGGGCGGGCAAGAAGGCATCAGTCTCTTCCTCACCTTCCGACTCTGACTCTATCCCTGCATCTCCTCCCTTTTCAGTGGTTAAGCCCCCTGTCCCAGATATGGAGATTAACTTGGCCCTCGATTCTCTCTCTCTCTCTCTCTCGGATGCTGCCCTTGATGAGGTGCGCTCCCCTGTTTCTGTCCCATCTCCTCCTGATTGCCTTGACTGCCCCTATCTGATGCCTCCTGCTCCGGACTCTGTCAGTCCACCTCTGGTCCATCCTACCACTCCTTTGACTCCATTGTTCTTGCTAGATTTACCTATGCCCCATAACCCCAATTTCATTGATCCTGATCTTTCTTAGTATATGGTGTTTTAATTTGCCTTTGTTTGACTCTTGTTCTCTATTTTTGACAATGTTTATTCTTCAATGGAATATGCGAACTTCTACAAACTCCAGGTTCTGATAACGCAGATTTTCACCGCTATGTGTCTGTCTCCAGGAGTCGATGCTTAGCACTCGTCCTGGTCACTTCCATGGTTATGGCATTCTGTACCCCCACTCCAGCTTGTGCTGGGGCTCATAACACTATTGCTCTCTGGATTTGTACTGATATTCCCTACATCCCCTTACTTTTCCAGTCGTAAATTCGGTGTTCTGTGGCTCATATCTTTATGAGTAAATGGTATACAGTCTGTTCCATTTATCTCTCCCCCCAACCCAAATGCTCCACTTTATTGTCCTAATCCTAAATACTTGTTGAACTCTTTACCTGAGCCTGTGCTCCTGTTGGGTGATTTTAACTGTCAGTATTCCCTCTGGGGCGATATTCTGACAAACACATGGGGCCAAAATATCAAACCGTTTGTCCTATGTTCTTCTCTGTCTCTTCTGAATTCTGGTGAACCCACTAATGTTGACACCTGTACTCGCACCGTCTCCTGTCTTGATCTTTCTCTCCTGCTCATTTTCTCTTTATTTAGATTTCACATGGTGGGTTCTTCATGACCTCCATAACATGATTATTTCCCTGTCCTTGTCACCTTTTTCTCTTTTCACTCTTCCCTCTCCTTCTCTAGGTGGCAGTTTACCAAGGCTGACTGGATGCCTCTATTCACCCTACATGCTACTTTTTCCGACCTCTCCGATCTGCCTCTCCCTCGAGCCTTACTCCTTTTTCGTGACACCATATTAGACGCTGCCCTCCTCTCTACCTCCTGGGGCATGCGGAAGTATGTTCCCTGGTGGAATGCTGGCTGTGTTTTGGCTGTCCGCTGTAAGAGCGCAGCCTGGAAGACAGATGCAGACAGCTGTTTTCTTTTGTTTCATAAGGCGAATGCCGTCTGTATGGCTAAACGTGAGAGTTGGAAATCTTTTGTCTCCACCAAGACAAAAGTTTGATACTCTCTGCCCCAAACCTGGAAGAAAATCTGTAAGACAGCAGGTAAGTTTGTTCCAGATGTCTCGCCAGTCCTTCACTTCCGTGGTTCTATTGTGGTGGATCCGGTGTCGGTCGCCACTGAAATGGGTTCCCCTTTTTCGACTGTTGGCTCCAGTTCTAGTCTTCCTCTATCTTTCCTTATTCATAAGCACCTTCATGAATCTTGTAGTATAGATTTTTGCACACATCTCCAGCTTCTCTATAATGATTCTTTCTCTCTGAACTCCAGTCTGCCCTGACTTTGTGGTTCTACAGCAATGGGCTCAGATGGCGAAACATCTCATAATGAATGTCATCTCCCTCAATGCACGTTTCAGTATATACTGAATCTGTTTAACTGTATCTGAGAGTCGTCATCTGTCCCTGAGGACTGGCTTGAGGTGGTTGTTTTTCCTATTTGGAAACCAGGGTCTCTAGGGACAGCTCCTTAGGACATATGCCCCAATTACCCTCATGTGTTGCGTTTGCAAACTCTTTGAACGTATGTTCAATGTCCTTATGATGTGGTTCATGGAACACTATCGCCACCTCTTCCCTTCTCAATTTGGCTTTCACAAGTGTCAAAGCATGACTGATATCTTGGTGAACTTGGAGGTCTGTATTCATACTGCCTTTGCTGCAAAGACCTTTGTTGTTGCTGTCCTTTCTTGACCTGGAAAAGGCATGCAACACCACCTGCAGATAGCATATTATGTCCCAACTCCATTCTTTTGGCCTTCGTGGTATCCTCCTTCTCTTCCTACGAAGCTTCCTCTCTCATCATTCTTTTAAAGTGAGGGTTTGTACCATTCTGCCTCTTTTCGGTAATACCTGTACGTAGGTGTACCCCAAGGTAGTGTTCTGAGCACGTACTCATTTTCCTTGGTTGCCCTCAATGGTCTTCTTTACTCTCTTCCCTCTGGCATCTTCTTTACTCTCTTCCCTCTGGCATCTTCTCAGCTCTCTATGTCGACGATCTTACCCTTTGCTGTCGAGGTGATGAATTGCTTTTCCTCCAATGGCGGTTTCAACTTGCGATTGATGCCGTGTTGTCCTGGGCCACCAATCATGGCATCAAGTTCTCTATAACTAGAACTTGTGCTATGACTTTTACTCGGAAGTAGGTCGTTCTTCGTTCCCCTTTGTCGCTGTATGGTAATCCTCCTTTGTGCATAGATTCTGCTAAACTTATGAGGTTAATCGTTGACACTCATTTGTCCTGGTCTCCGCATATCTCTTACCTCCGAGTTGAATGCTCTAAGGTCCTTAACTTACTGAATGTAAGTTATACTTCCCGGTGGAGCTGATACGAGCACGCTCCACCTTCGTGCTGTCTAAGCTCGAATAAGGTTGTCTTGCCTACTCGTCTGCCTCTCCTACTCTTTGCTGTCTTGATGCTCTGCACCATACTGGGTTATGTGTTATGCACCTCAGCTCTGGTGCCTTGCGTTTGACTCCTACCCTAAGCCGGTATGATGAAACAGGCATACTGTATCTACAGGATCGCCATGATCGCTACTGTCTTTGCTACATTGCACAGTCCCTACAACACCCTCCTCACTCTCGCTTATGTCGTACTTTTCCTTGCACACTTTTCTTCACACTTCCGCTCCATTTCCGTCTTGACAGATGGGGTCAAAGTCTGCAGATGGTGTAGCCTACTCTGTTGTTTTTCCTGACCACACC